>NC_085871.1:55395163-55401277 GCF_034702125.1 Engraulis encrasicolus | reverse complement strand
CTAACCCTAACCCTAACCCTAACCCTAACCCTAACCCTAACCCTAACCCTAACCCTAACCCTAACCCTAACCCTAACCCTAACCCTAACCCTAACCCTAACCCTAACCCTAACCCTAACCCTAACCCTAACCTAACCCTAACCCTAACCCTAACCCTAACCCTAACCCTAACCCTAACCCTAACCCTAACCCTAACCCTAACCCTAACCCTAACCCTAACCCTAACCCTAACCCTAACCTAACCCTAACCTAACCCTAACCCTAACCCTAACCCTAACCCTAACCCTAACCCTAACCCTAACCCTAACCCTAACCCTAACCCTAACCCTAACCCTAACCCTAACCCTAACCCTAAACCCTAACCCTAACCCTAACCCTAACCCTAACCCTAACCCTAACCCTAACCCTAACCCTAACCCTAACCCTAACCCTAACCCTAACCCTAACCCTAGGTTTGGGTGCCATAATGAATTTTTGATACGTTTTTTTGGGGGAAAAATGAGCAAAAATGTATTTTGCAAACAAATGTGCAAAAAATCTCATTATATAATGCAGAAATGGATTCTCTGACCATGAAAACATATGAGTAGACACCAGAAATACATCTGTACTCTTTTCACAACAGGAGATATGACATATTGTAGTGTATGAGACTGTCCGGTGGCCATATTGGATTTGTAATATTAAAAAGCTGGCAAAAAAAAGTTCAGGCGACAAATATATTTTCCTCAACATAAATCACCAAACTGAAGACAAAGGGCAACCAACAGCTTTTCAGAAATGCATACAACAACCAAAAATCTATACCGGGTCAATTTTGACCCCCGAACACCACAGATGTAACTTTTTTTTTTTTGGACCTTTAAAATTTACTAAAATGATAAAACATATTTTTTTTTGTGTTGAAATGATTGTGACTGAGGATTAGATGAAGCCTTATTCCAAGAAAATAAAGGAAAGTGTGTTTTTTTCACACTAAAACTTGAAAACGGGTCAAAAATGACCCGAACACAACATAAGGGTTAAATATATCCTATTTCCCCCACAAAGCCCACACACCAAAAAAAATAACAATCCACGACTAGGCGAAAATGTGAAATAAAATCGCAATAAAATGTCATCAATTGGTCTAAAAACAGATGGACACATAATATTGGAATTTTAGTTGCTCCATATACTCCCTAAACATGAATTTCTATTACTTATTACATTTGAAAAGAAAAAACAAATTTGATTATCAAGGATAGTACCTATCTATTACCATATGGGGCAATTTGACCCTAAAATAAATAGACATATTCCCAAACATTCAGATGTTTTTTTTAGTCCAACTTTCATTGTCTCTGAATGTTTGAATGTGTATTTATAACACAAGTATAATAGTTAGGTATGAAAATGTATACATTGCCAACCAAAAGAGTTTTGGGAACATCATAGAATATCATTGTTATCATTATTTCTGCGCTTGAATTGGTGTGCATATAAGGGAAAAAAGGTTTGCATGTGCTCCTTGTAGACACATTGCATGTTCATGGTAGTGGGGTAAGGTTTGAAGGAACAGGGCTAGCAACTTGTATTCTATGTTTACTTCTATTCACTATTTATGCCTACTGGAGAACTTGTGGTATGGACGTCAATGTGTATGTCCTTAACAAAAGTTACAGCTGTTGCTGTTCCTGCCTTCTCTATGTCAGGTACCACCAGTTTATAACAAATGCTGCAGACAACCATGTCAATTTGGAACAACATACTGAACATAGAACACCTGCACCATTATATCTCTCAAACATAGCACCATTATATCTCTCAACATAGCAACCAATCTTGAGATTGCGTCTATCTAAAGAAGTACAATGGCGTGTCACCATCAGAACAGTCCATTTCAATCTTTGGATCACAATCATAAAGCTTCTCTTCAAATACTTTCAATTATGTATGCTGGGCACAGAACAGCATGCACAGCATTGCTGACTATATGTGACCCATCTTATGCTAGTGTGTGTGTGTGTGTAGGGGAAGGGTGCAAACTGGCTCCCAGGGTACAGGGTTGGGGGGGAGCTGTTGCTATGGAGAGTGCCATAATGGTGCTATAGGTACAACAAGGTTCAGATGGTGGATTATGTCAAAATATCAATGCTGTAGTAGCCACCACTGTCCAAAATGTTGCCGTGAATTAGTTTTAGGCCTCCCCCATGTCATTAGTATTTTTTCAGTTATCAGGGGCCAAACAAAATCAAAATGTTCAGAAGAAACATGGCCAAATAGCTTATTTTCATGTATTTCACATCATCTAATCAGATTTTAACATTTTTTTGGTAAAATATGGATGTTCCATTAATGTTTTATACACTTGAAACACGAACGAACGTAACCAAAATGTGTACATTTTTGTGGAAATGTCACTTTTTTCACAGTTATCCCATCTATTTAGGAAAAGTCATCAAAGATGAGGCAGAAGAAATATGTACTTCATGTATTTTTCAGGGGTTAAACATTGAATGGGGTCAAATAGACCCCAAGGATAACAGGAGGGTTAAGTAGACGTTGTGCAAAAACAAAAAAAAAAAACTCAAAAATAGCCCCGAAGCTTAAGATGTTAAGTGTACAATTGTTCAGCCTCTGGTGGGGTTGCTACAGTGTCCTCAAAATCCTGTCTGAAGACAAATTGTATGGGGGCCCTGTCGGTGTTTTGTCTTGGGGCCCCGTGAACTGTTGTTACGCCTCTGATGGGGATCGCTTCAGTGTCCTCACAATCCTGTGTGAAGAAAACTTGTATGGGGGGCCCATATTTGTTTTCCCTAGGGCCCCGTGTAGTATTGTTATGCCATTAATATCTTTGCAACAACATCCTGTCATCAGAAATTTCTGTCCTATGTGTCCTCACAAGCATGTGTGTGAACCTATGTCCCCATACACCAGCAAAAAGTCTTTATTTAGTTTTTATTAAAATGAGGAAATTTGCCGTTTTGAAGTCGGATTTGGATTCGTTTTTTTTTTCTTCATGATTTTTGGTATATTTAGTATAGCTCTACCCAGACATGTGGACTCGAGTCCAGTGACTTGGACTCGAGTCTGACTCGAGTCAGCGGTGTGAAGACTTGCGACTTGAAATTTCAAGATCAGAAAGGACTTGCGACTCGACTCGACTTGCACGCCTTTGACTCGGGACTCGACTTGGACTTGACAGTTGTAACTTTCAATGACTTGGCGTGACTTGCCATGTTGGGTCAAAAAAAAAAAAAAATCGGTTACAAGTCCAACCCTTGTTTTCAGAATGCAACAGCCCGCCCACATTCTTTGTTTGAATCACCTTATTGTCCTAAGCGGTGCTATGCCATTGGCGGCCAGATGCGGCCGGACGCGGCTGGGGCGACCAGCGGCAACAGTGAAACACCATTTGCAAGTCTCCAGAACAAACATAGCCTACATTTTAAACCATCGCGGAAGTTAATTTATCTCCCTCTCAGCCCCAACTCATTTTGCATTCTTAATAGGGTAGGCTATGGAAGTTTGCACTGTGATCAACAAATATTTTCTATCAATGTTGTAGGAAGTGTGTGTGGTGGGGCGCTGTGATGTGCAACACGCGTCTGTAGGCTACACACGTGAAGCTCTCGCTCTCTCGCCCCTCGCTTACGACAGAAATTCAGTGAGAACCAAGCTGTCAAAATATTTTAGCTAAATGGTGATGGACATTGATTGTTGAACATTAGGCTATTTAAGCAGTTGAAATAAAATAAAAAAACACTGCTGACATAACCGAACCACAGGACTTAATCTATTGTTGTTTTATAAAGGAATACGCCTATCCGTTTTGCTTTCCCTGTGCTTTATGAATGCGCTTACCTTCAGCCCCCGAAGGCTGTTACACAGTATGTTCCGCTCCCACAAATATGCTTGCGAGTCAGTCACTTCAAAGTGAAGTGCAGCCTTGCGAATAATTTCCACCATCGCGGACAAAACCACGTTATGATGGATATGTGGCGAGGTAAACGAATATGGCCTGCTTTTAAGTTTCCCCCAACCCAGGATGTGTCCGTAGGCTATGGCTTGATATCCCAGGGCTATTTCACGACCACAACTCCACGCGCTGAAAATGCATGTTAAGCTCGCGCTTCTCAGTCTAGAAAGAGTAACCTCTCGGTAACATTCTTTGCATTGACCAGCCACCATCGGTTGAGTATTAGAATCAATACAAAAAGATGTTTATACATGGCTTAGTCTTCCAGCATGCAATCGAAAATAGGCGAGCAGAGAACACTTGGTCTTGCATTCATCAAAAGAGCTCCACCGGTTGCCTACTTTAGATGCTGGGTGAATGGTTCCAAAGGGAAATAATTTAGCCTATAGCCTATTCATTACAGTCTTGCAAAGAGACAAGACAAACGACCAAAATTGTCAAATAATTGGTCAAGGCGCGAGATGAGGAATACTGCATGGCTATTGGAAAAACTTTGAAGAAACTAAGCGCAAACAACACTGCTTCCCGCGAAGCTTGCGCTTGAGGGCTATAAACAAGCTATGCGCCCCGAACCTCACCGCTTGTTGTTCGATGACTTGAATCGAAACATTTCTAAGGACATCAGGGCTATCTTTGATTCCTGGAATACCGCCTCAGCCAGCTGAAAGCAGAGCAGTGTCCCATGTGTCAAATGGTAAGATAATGCCATACCTGTTCCTTGAAAGTTTTAAAACTCAGCCTTGACACACTATCATGTCAGCCACATCAGTTCAAACGCAATATTTAATGCAGCCTATCGTGAAGTTTAAATGTAATGCGAGGTAGAGGTTGCCAGCTACTGTTGAGCAGCGCAAGACATGGGCATTGGTCGGCTCCCGTGGATAAAAAGCATGTTCCTCTCGCGTGCTGCTCCCAGCCCAATCCTTGCGCGCGCGAACCTTGTATCTCGTGGTGTCGACACCGCTTTATCTTATGTTTCTCACAGTTCGAACTACATGCTTTGTTTGGTATTTTGGGGGAGTTTGGAGTCGCAATTACCGCTGCTTGGAAATGACACGTTAGAGCTACACGACGCCAGCACTGGAGAACTGGGATGTAACCCTGTTTTCCAAATTAACAAAAATCAGGAAACATAGAACCAGAACTTTGTTTGGCTACAATCTATGACCTGGACGGTGAACTTAATCTTTTTGAAGAGGCATGAACAGCATACAAGTGCCTTTGTGGGGGAGGAGAGGGCGATTGGGGAGAACAGGGAGACGAGAGCATGGCGCGAGGCGCATATTCGTTCGGGAAAAATGAGAGCGAAATGTTGGATAGGGCGTTACACACCTTCCTTCTTCCTACAGTGTAGAAGCGCAGAACAAGGTTGCCTCGTTACTGACATTCTGCAGCGCTAACGCCATGTTTAATGGACAGCGTGCTGGCGAATAGTATAGTAGCCTAATAACAAGACGTGGATTAATGACTGTGCAAACGAAGTTCTAGTTAACTTGGACTGTGACGCAGTAAAAATGGTTGGTGATGGGCCATTGCGGCGAGAATGTGAGGGGGGAAGCGACAATGCCGATATCAGCTTCAACAATAGTAGAGTAGAGTAGAGTAGTAGAGTAACTTTATTGATCCCCAGGGGGAAATTCATCATTACTTTACCAGGAATTTAATCCAACAAACTAGGCCTACTTTGTCCTCATTTCTTAGCCCATATGGACAAGTGTCTACTAGGCTAAATACTGTTGGCACGTAGCCTACAGCAGACTATAGCCTAGTGCTGCACCATGCATGTGCTCATTGGTGGGTTCACAGTTATGACACTGTCAATGCTCAGCTTTTGGTTCACAGATAATGGGATGAAGTGAACATCATGGACCATCTGAGACAGGGCTGCCTGCGAACTCATCATCCTGTCTCACNTGTGTAGCCCCACCCCCCATACGCACACGCACACACGCACACACACATACACACACACACACACACACACACACACACACACACACACACACACACATACACACACACACACACACACACACACACACACACACACACACACACACACACACACACACACACACACACACACACACACACACACACACACACACACACACACACACACACACACACACACACACACACACAGACACACA
>NC_085871.1:55382663-55390163 GCF_034702125.1 Engraulis encrasicolus | reverse complement strand
TGCGTAATGGATTACGCACTGCCACTTGTGGATTACCTGTGAAATGCTGAGCCATATCGGGAACAATGCTTGTGGATCTATGGACCAGTGCTTCGTGTGAGACTTCAGAACTGTGAGTACGAATCTGGTTTATCATACAGAGCCGCCGCGCTCACATTTGAACTTGAGCTGTTGTGCTCACAGATAATTGGCCGCCGCGCCTGCTTTGAACTGTACATGAACTGGAGCCACCGTGCTCATAGGACTAAGTGAACAGAAGTGAACTGACACTCCTACTGTGCTGATGCTGTTTATTTGAGTTACAACATCCCTTTGTTAAAAGACACTTGAGTTTAAATTTAAAATGGCTGACAAAAAGAGTAAAGAGCCCTCACATGCACCTGAGGAAGAGGAGCTGTCTAAATTAATGAAATCGCGTAGTGGGAAGCTTGGTTTCCTCACTCGCAAAGGTAAAGACATTGACAAGTTGATCGAGGCAGGCCAAGACAAATCCGTAGTTGAAGCACAGCTTAAGTTATTTGATAATGCATTCATTGAGTTTGGAGATTTGCACGCATCAGTACAGAGCTTAACCCTTGTGTTGTGTTCATAAGCTGCATACACCTGTGGTGTTCGGGTCATTTTTGACCCGTGATAACAAAACTCAGCTATAAAATACCTAAAAACACTAGTTATCATCAAATATTGTTTTTCATCTCATGGCTAACTTGGTATGTATTCATATCCATGGAAATATTACTTGATGTATTCATCTTTTTGACTTAAAAGATCTTTTATCTTACATTATGCAAATCGTTTTTGATGACCAAAACTATCAAAATCTGCATAAATTCACTATTAATACCTCCCAAAGTGATACAATTAGTGATTATGTTGTCCATGTATTACAGCTGATATGAGAGTACAACAATCCCCAAATTTATTTTATTAGATTTTCTCTAATATTAGAAAATATCATCAAGAGTGGCATTTGTGGTGTTCGGTTCCAAACCAACCCAAAAGAGATTTATAGCAGGATAAAGACCAAATGTCAACTAAATTAGTTTTTCAGTGCATAAAATTAATGTTTAAATATGTTGACTTGGTGTTTTTCAATATTTATATGATTTTAGTGTGGTAAATATACAAAATAACAATTCTGTCAGAGTCACAGCTATTCCGCCAATCTAATGCAAAGGTATTGGAAATGAACACCTCAATGAACATGAAAAAAGTCACACTATTCATCTGAATCCCCTATGCCATGAACATGGACCATTATGTCATTGCCACATCAACTTTATGGAAAGTATAAGACCAGTTCTACAGGTTTGGGTGCCATTATGAATTTTTGATACGTTTTTTGGAAAAAACAATGTGCAAAAATGTATTTTGCAAACAAATGTGCAAAAAATCTAATTATATAATGCAGAAATGGATTCCCTGACCATGAAAACATATGAGTAGACACCAGAAATACATCTGTACTCCTTTCACAACAGGAGATATGACATATTGTAGTGTATGGGACTGTCCGGCGGCCATATTGGATTTGTAATATCAAAAAGCTGGCAAAAAAAAAGTTCAGGCAAAAAATATATTTTCCTCAACATAAATCACCAAACTGAAGACAAAGGGCAACCAACAGCTTTTCAGAAATGCATAAAACAACCAAAAATCTATACCGGGTCAATTTTGACCCCCAAACACCACAGATGTAACTTTTTTTTTTTGGACCTTTAAAATTTACTAAAATGATAAAACATATTTTTTTTTGTGTTGAAATGATTGTGACTGAGGATTAGATGAAGCCTTATTCCAAGAAAATAAAGGAAAGTGTGTTTTTTTCACACTAAAACTTGAAAACGGGTCAAAAATGACCCGAACACAACATAAGGGTTAATGACAGATGCGCTGACACAGGAGAAAGACCATCGAGAATGGTACGAGCCCAAATACATCAACTTCAAATACTTTATTGACGGTGTTTTGAAATGGATTAGGAGTGATGGTGAAGATAAAGAATTGGTGGAGAAAGATGATGAGGATTTGGAAGAGGAAAATAAAGAGGAGGAATTGAAAGAGGATAAGAACGAAAATGAGGAATTGGTCGAAGATGTGAAACCGCAGGATAGCGTGTCACAAATCGCGCCAAAGGCAATGAGTCACGTTAGTCGCACATCTCGCGTCTCAGACGCGCAGTTGAAGGCAGAAGCCGAGTGTGCCGCCACAAGGGCGAAAGTTGAAAAAATGAGCCTGCAATATGATCTTGACGCCGAGGAGGCTACTGTTATGGCTGATCTGACAATGGCTAAATTTAAAGCACAGTTTCAGGCACGAAGGGAGAAACTTGCGCTGGAAAGAGAACTCGATGCTGCTGAGGCAAAAGTGCGTGTTTTCAGAGAAGCTGAAGACCTGCGCTCTTTATCCGGCTTGCACAAACTCGGCACGCCAACCGAGTACAATGTCCCGGCAACGGTGCCAAGAGCTAAAAGAGCACAAGTAACGCCCCAAAGTGAAACCGTGCCACAACATGCACAGCAAAGTGCCCAAGCAACCAGTGTAGGTCATGCCCAAATAGTCAGCCCACCTCAAGGTGCCAGGCCTCGCCACAGTAACCCTGTGGCTCATGATAATGTTTCAATTGCAAGTGTGAGTTCACGCCACAGTGCCCCTGTGGCCAGTGAAAATGTTTCAAATACAAGTGCCAATGACATTAATGTCACAGAAGTATTAACCCTCTGGGCGCCACAGGCGACTTTTGTCGACGAGATGCCGTATTGATTACAACGGCCGTTTTTTTTCAAATAGGATATCAAATGTAGTTCAACTTCCACTCCATTGGGTGGCAGACATGTAGTACTTCAGTTCTAAACACATTGGGACGCCTTATATGGTATTTTGTTTAAGAAAACTACAAAACTACAAACCTCGGACATTGCGGAAGTAACTTATCCCCTGTGAAACAATGCGAAAGACGGAAGCAGCCTTGTAGTGACATTACGTGGATAATTCTACTGAATAAACGACCAAATGCACTCAAATGGTAACTTGTCATGATTGTACATATGTATTCATCATATATTTCGCCCCTAAATGAAGTAATATGCAAACAGGAGTGTATTTTCTGCCGCGTTATACTTCCCATGTTACTGTTGCCTGAGGGAAACTATCGACAGCCTATTCGTCGATCATGGGGACTGTAACAAGAAAACCCTTCATTCATTCACTTGTAAGTACACAATAGAAGTGTTCGTTTCTGCAGGAGACTTGTATATTGAGGAAGGGAAGGTTTTTTTCCGATCGAGATGCGAGGTAATTTCATGCTGCTTTGTATAGCCTACTGTCGCTATGCTGGCGACGTTCATTGCAACGACAGGGGAATGATGCAACGCGTCGTAATTTGCCTGTTACAGAGTCAATATTCATCATCTGGAGGGTGACAGTGGTCAGGATGTTTGTAGAAGAGCTTGTATACTAAGTAGAAAAGTAAATGAAGACAAAAGAAGTGCGCATATTCCTGCCAACAGTGGGGGATGGAGTGAGAGGAGTATGCGCCCGAGACACAGAGGTCTCGTGCGCATTCTACTCGGTGCAAAACGGAAGCATAGTTCACGCTACTCGACACTGTTCCTGCCGACTGCAGGTCTAAATAAATAGCAATGCTATTCTAATGATATAATAATAGTAATAATTATGTCCAATTGCGACCTGACTGAGTCTATTTGCAACAGAAAACCTACCAGCTGGGGTTTGGTGCATCAGAAAGACATGGGCTATATAGGCTAGGTAACCACCCCCCCCCCCCCCCCCCCCAAACCAACACACACACACACACTTTCCTTATATCACCTATTTGTATATCAGTAAATGTAACACTGGGTTTGAATAGATATTTGCACAAGTTTTTAGACATGTAGCCCATACCCAGAGTCCTTCAGGGTGTACGCTGACAGGCCTACTGTAGGTTACTGTAGGCCTGCTGTACTTGGTTCAAAGACACACAAATGGACAAAATGCACATAATACCCCTAGTGTGGATAGAATCTGTATGCTGGGCATTGCTGTGAAGGGTGTCCATGCACTAAAAAATAACTTGTCACCTTCATAGACCAGTCCCTACAGGCAAAACGGCAACCGTCCATTCACTTGTGTTTGTCACTATGCTACATTGTTGCACTATATTAGTTACAAATTACACTTTTAGTGTACAATTTATTGCTTTCTAGACCAAAATGTATTCACAGAACATAATAGTGAAGGTGTCTGGGGAAGTTTTATAAATTAAATTAGATAAATTATTAAAAATATTTTGAAAATATGCAAAAATATCCAATAACTCATTATAAATTCAAAATGGCCGACACCATATGACGTCATAATATGCAAATTAGATGGGATAATTTACTCCCAAAATAAACTTTGGGTCATCCTCAATATTTGTCTCATTAATTGTCAGGCTCTATCTATTACCCATGTTAAGCCACAGCCTTTTGAATATAACATGTCAAAATCATCAGTTTTTGGCAAAAACCTGTGGCGCCGAGAGGGTTAAAACGACACACTGAAATTACTTCACTGCTAGTAAAACAGCAGGCACTCTCTCTATTACCAGCTAGAGAAATATCAGTATTTGATGGAGATCCACTTCAATACAGGACATTCATAAAGGCCTTCGAACAATTCGTTGAGAAAAAGACAGACAACATGGATGACCGTCTATACTACTTACAACAGTACACAAAGGACGAGCCAAGAAGCCTCGTCAGCAGTTTCCTTCACATGGATCCCAATGTTGCATACCAAAAGGCAAAAGAACAACTCGAACACAACTTTGGAAATGGCTACAAAATAGCCTCAGCCTACATGAATAAGGCTCTAAACTGGCCAACAATAAAGCCAGAGAATGGAAAAGATCTGCGCTCATACGCACTATTCTTAAGAAGTTGCTTCAATACCATGTCAGACATAGATGGGCTAAAAGAGCTCGAGAATTCTAGCAACTTAAAACTCATAGTCTCAAAGCTTCCTTTCAAACTGCGAGACAAATGGCGAGCAAATGTGTGCAGCATGGAGGAAAGCAAAAAACACAGGGCAACATTCAAAGACCTAGTGGTGTTCATTGAGAAGCAAGCCAGAGCTCTACTTGACCCAGTCTTTGGTGACATTCAGAACCCCTCTGATTCCAAGGTAGCCACAACAACTAGGCAACCATGGAAAGCAAGGCCCAGTAGAAGATCTAGCTTCGCCACCACTGTTGTCCCAGTGCCCATACCTGCACAATTAGCAAACAGACAAATACCCATACATGACACCCCTTGCATTTACTGTGGAAATAGTCACAATTTGGAACACTGTGAATCTTTCAAGTGTAGAGAAAATGGAGAGAAAGTACAGTTCTTGAAATCCAAGGGCATGTGCTTCAGTTGCCTGACAAAGGGCCATATGAGCAAAACGTGTGACAACAAAATGACATGTGACATCTGTTCTAAACCGCATCCTACTGTCCTCCACATTCATTCTGTAAAAGACAGAAATGCAGTAGAAAGCACCAGTTTGAACAATGCTATGGTGTCTGTGAACAAGAGTGACCCAATGGGGGCCGGTGCATCAGACCAATGCACTCTTGCAATAGTCCCTGTGAAGGTGAAGATGGCAGGTACTGACAAAATAATTACAACTCATGCATTCTTGGATCCCGGTAGCTCGGCTACATTCTGTACAGACTCGCTTAAGAGCAAGCTGAACATCCCTGGCAAAAACATCACCATTATGCTCTGTACAATGGGCCAGGAGAAAAGAGTGCAGAGTAGTCTAGTCCCCGGCCTAGAAGTAAGCAGCATGGATGGACTGCAGTACCACAAGCTGCCACCAGTCTACACCCAGTCACACTTACCTGTTACACAACACCACATACCAACACAAGAATCCCTGGAAAAATGGAAATACTTACGCAAAGTGAAACTTCCACATGTGGATGCCGACATTGAGTTGTTGATAGGCGCTAATGTCGCAAAGCTAATGGAACCTCTAGAGGTGATCAGTAGTGAAGGTCCTGGTCCGTTTGCTTTCAGATCGCCCCTAGGTTGGATTGTGGGTGGCCTTATGCAAAACCCAACTCGAAGGCATGGAAGTAACTCGCATATTACTACAAACCATGTATCTATAAGAGATATGAAAGACACATTGAAAATGCAGAATCAAAATCCCACAGAACAGACAGCTGATGAGAAACCAAACGTGACAGTCAAAACCAAGCCATTAGCATCTACAATGGAAAAAGGAAAGAAACTTGGAAATGGACCTGGAAACTTACCTGTGACAGTCAAAGAGACAAATGCAATGGTGCCATGCACCCACAAACAGGCTCATCGGAGTACCTCATCTCTGAATGGAAATTTGGAAAGAGATGAACAGTATCTCATAAAGTACACAGCCTTGGAAAGAATGCTAGATAAGAACCACATGGAGGTGGTTTCATCCAATGAACTGACCACCAAAACTGGAAAGGTGTTGTACAGTAGTCCTCACCATAGAAAGTGTCACCAGAAGGGTGATGATGTGACAAATGGAAAACACTGGAAATGTCTTGAGACAAATAGAACCCTGAAACCAGCCACAAGGGCAAATGTTCCATATCTCAATGACCAGCAGTCTGAATTTCCCAAGTCCAAACTGAACTTACAGAAAGATGAAGTGGAAACAGAAATATTGGTCAGGGAAAAACATAGCAGAGTGCAGTTGAATCCAAGCCAAAAAAGAAAAGACACTCTTACCAAACTTACCTGGAGAAACCTCACACCTGAAAAGGAAAACCTGTGGAAAGAAAAAAGGAAACCTGTGGAAAAGAGCATGGACACACAACCCGCAACATGGAATCGTACCAAAAGAGCAGAACATGAAAGCTGTCACTGTACTCAAATGAAAGCATGTCCAAAAGAAATGGAGTCCCTGCAAAGAAAAAATGCACACCCAAGTCGTAAGTTACATACACTGCCACTAGGGGGACTTGCAGGTGAAACATTACACAGAACAATCCTGTCAAAGCATCAGAAACATTTGCCCTCTGCCTTTACAAAACACACCCATGAACGATTAGAGCAGTGTAGGGATCACATCATGGCCAGACCTCTCAGATGGCCACCTTAGTAGACTTGGTTGAGAATGAAATGACATTCATGATGATGTGTTATTGCTTACCTCACCGCCTTTACATATGTTGGAATGGGATACACACACACGATTCAAGGGTTGGTATCTAGTGTGACTTTGAAACCTTAGACAAGCATCTTGGAAAGACCGATTACAAAGGTGTGCTTATTGCTAAATGACATGTGAACATGAGTAAGTTATAGCGTGACATACCATGAACATGAATGAATGTGATATGTGAAATGAACTTGAATCATTGCCTCACATACACTGACGGTTCCTGTCTCACACGCGCTCACATGGACAATGGACTCTGTAGATCTACGGATCTATTCGTTCACACACGAGCGTCACATTTCGCGCACTCAT
>NC_085871.1:55347663-55365163 GCF_034702125.1 Engraulis encrasicolus | reverse complement strand
TGCTTTCCCAACTTTCAGTGTTTATTTGTGTTAAAATGTGTCTTTCGAAATGTCTATCGTCGGAAAATATGTCGGAACGCACGTACAGTCGGCAACAGCTGTTGCAGATAAGAATGGACAACTTAAGCAATGTATTGGATGTACCAATGAAGACTCTGGAAGAACTAGGAATTCTCCGGCGGCATAGGACTACATCGGACCCGTCTGCCATAGGACTACATCGGACCCGAAAACGATGCTCAAGAATTAGGAAAAGGGGCAAACGAGGTGGCGTCGAGACACGGCTTGCAGCCAACCCAACTCGTCCAGCAATACCATCAATTCTCTTGGCAAACGTCAGATCTCTGGACAATAAGATGGATGACATACGGCTACTAAGATCAGCGAACAAAACCGTGAGGAACTGCTGCGTTACGGTGTTCACCGAATCATGGCTGAACGACGGCATACCCGATTCGGCTTTACAACTGGAACAACAAACGTGCCACCGAGCGGACAGAGCCCTTGCAGAGAAAAAACGAGGGGGAGGAATATGTGTCTACACACATGATGCTTGGTGCAATAATGCTACGGTAGTACAGAGGCACTGCTCTCCACGAGTAGAGTTCATGATTATCAAGTGCCGACCTTTCTATTTACCCAGAGAAATATCCGCTATCCTATTAGTCGCCGTCTACCTCCCACCCAGCAACAACAATGGCGTCAAAAGCGAGGCACTGAACGAGCTGCATCGGGGCATCAGTGAACAACAAGATGCACACCCAGATGCCTTCACAGTGGTACTGGGGGATTTCAACCACGGAAATCTCAAAACAGTACTTCCAAAATTTCATCAACATGTCAACTTCCCAACAAGAGAACAAAACACCCTGGACCTCGTTTACACAAATCAGAAGAGAGCATACAAGGCAAAGCCCATCCCCCACATTGGATCATCAGACCACACAACAATTCTGCTACTGCCAGCTTACAGACAAAAGGCAAAACTCACCAAACCAGTTCAGAAGGAGGTGAGAAAATGGCCTGAGGGAGCCATCTCACGACTTCAGGACTGCTTTGAAACCACAGACTGGGACATTTTCAAAACAACTGCCACCCACAGCAATCACATTGACATTGAGGAGTACACAGACACCGTGACCTCCTACATCACAAAATGCATCGATGATGTTACAGAAATAAAACACATCACTACCAGGGCCAACCAGAAAGCCATGGTTCACAGGGGACGTTCACCGACTGCTGAGGGCCAGAGACAAAGCCTTCAGAGCAGGAGACGTAGCTGGCCTAAAGACAGCAAGAGCAAACCTGTCCCAGGGCATCAGGAAAGCAAAAAAGGAATACTCAGACAAAATAACAACACACTTCAAAGACAGCAGAGATGCACAGAGCCTGTGGCAGGGCATACAGGCCATCACGGACTATAAGCCTGCACCACGAAGCTGTGACAACAACACCTCTCTGCTAAACGACCTGAACAGTTTCTTTGCCCGCTTTGAAGCACAAAATGACACTCACCCACAAAAAACTCCCCCTCCCCCCCATGATCAACCCCTTTACCTGTCCTCTGCCAGTGTTAAGAGGACACTGGCCACCATCAACCCACGCAAAGCAGCTGGCCCAGACAACATACCAGGCCGAGTGTTGAAGGATTGTGCAGAAGAGCTGAAGGATGTCTTCACAGACATCTTTAACATCTCTCTGGAGCAAGCAGTCATCCCATCACTTTTCAAAGCTGCTACCATCATACCTGTGCTGAAGAAATCATCACCATCATGCTTCAATGACTACCGTCCTGTAGCACTGACGCCCATAATCATGAAGTGCTTCGAACGGCTAGTCCTGTCACACATCAAAGCCACCCTACCCCCCACCCTAGACCCCTACCAGTTCGCATACCGAGCCAAGCGATCCACGGAGGATGCAATTTGCTCTGCCCTCCATCCAGCCCTCACCCACTTGGACAATAAAGACTCATATGTGAGAATGCTGTTCATTGACTTCAGTTCAGCATTCAATACCATAATACCACAACAACTCATCAGAAAACTGGACAAACTAGGTTTCAGCACCTCCCTCTGCAACTGGCTGCTGGACTTCCTGATGCAAAGACCACAAGCAGTACGGGTAGGGAACAACACCTCGAGCACCCTGACCCTGAGCACGGGGGCTCCGCAAGGTTGTGTTCTCAGCCCCCTGCTGTTCACGCTGCTGACACACGACTGCACAACGACCCACAGCACTAACCATCTAGTGAAGTTTGCGGATGATACAACACTGGTGGGCCTCATCACCAAGGGCGATGAGACTCACTACAGAGAAGAAGTAGACCTGCTGGCCAGATGGTGCAAAGACAACAACCTCCTGCTGAATGTCAACAAGACCAAGGAGATTGTTGTCAACTTCCAAAGGGTCCAAAAACAACTGCCACCACTGACCATCGACGGCGATGCTGTGGAGAGAGTGAGCAGCACCAAGTTCCTTGGAGTGCACATCAGCGACGACCTCTCTTGGACCACCAACACTACATCACTGGCGAAGAAGGCCCATCAGCGTCTCTACTTCCTGCGCAAACTAAAGAAGGCAAGTGCTACACCCTCCATCATGACAACATTCTACAGAGGAACCATAGAGAGCGTCGTATCCAACTGCATCACAGTGTGGGGAGGAAGCTGCACGGAGAAAAACAGGAAGACACTCCAGCGTGTTGTGAACACAGCGAAGAAGATCATTGGAGTACCACTCCCCTCCCTGCAGGACATTTACACCACACGCCTCACCCGGAAAGCACTGATGATCATCAAAGACACAAGCCACCCTGCACACAAACTGTTCAGCCTCCTGCCCTCTGGAAAGAGGTACAGGCGCCTCCGTTCCCGTACCACCAGGCTGGCGAGCAGCACAATGCACCAAGCGATCAAGATGCTGAACACTCAACCCACTCTCCCTCCACTGTCAGCCTCTAGCCAGCAAGGCCACTGACAACCCCCCCCCCATCCCCCACCACCATATCTGCGACTGAACATTCCACCTGCACTACTATACTTGTGACTGAACTTTCAACCTGCACTAACTCAAAACACACACACACACACACACACACACACACACGCACACACACACGCACACACACACACACACACACACACACACACACAAGCACACTGCACTTTCTGCACTAAACCCAAACATACACACACTGACACACACACACACACACACACACACACACAGACACACGAACACACACACAAGACGCACACCGCACCTTCTACCTGCACTAAACACATACACACACACACACACACACACACACACACACACACACACACTGCTGCTGGTGTACTTGACAGACCTCTTTAATATTTATTTTTCTTCAAAATGCTACTATTACCATGTCAGAACGCTATAAAGGACTTTTTTTTTTAGGAAAAGCACAAAAGCACAACAAATACCTCTTAATGTATGTCCTCTACAAGTCTTCTGTTGTCCAGTCTTGCACTTTAAATGTCTGTATGAGCACTGTCTATGTCCATACTGTCTTAAGTCCATGTATAAGTACTGTCTATGTCTATACTGTCTATGTCCTTACCTAGATTAGTCTATGTCTGTATGGGAAAGCAAGAAATGTAATTTCAAATTCTTTGTATGACCAGTGCATGTAAAGAAATTGACAATAAAACCTACTTGACTTGACTTGACTTGACTTGACCATACCATACAATACCATGAAATGCGTAGAGAAGGCCTGATTGCCCAACTTCCCTCCCCCTATTGCTGTTCTCTCAGCATAGGCCTCGACCATCACAACAGCCAGAGGAAGTCACAAATAAACACACAAACTGCTACTGCCAAACACACACACTGGTACTCCCAAACACACACACACACTGGTACTGCCAAACACACACACACACTGGTACTGCCAAACACACACACTGGTACTGCCAAACACACACACTGGTACTGCCAAACACACACACTGGTACTGCCAAACACACACACACACTGGTACTGCCAAACACACACACTGGTACTGCCAAACACAAACACACACTGGTACTGCCAAAGAACGCTTCATATCATTCACTTGTTTGAGCTCAGGAAGTGACCAGTGGCGGACGAGTGCAGATATCCGGTTGCCGGGGGTCAGTTGTTTGGGGTATTACATGGAGACAAAAATGGATTATGATTTGGGGTACTACATGGATAAGAGACAGGATTCCATTAGAAGAGGGGGCTCCATACCATACAATACCATACATTACCATACAATACCATACCATACCATACCATACCATACAATACAATACAATACAATACAATACAATACAATACAATACAATACAATACAATACAATACAATACAATACAATACAATACAATACAATACAATACCATACCATACCATACAATACCATACCATACCATACCATACAATACCATACGATACCATGCGATGCCATACTATACCATACAATACGATACCATACAATACCATACGATACCATACAATACCATACGATACCATACTATACCATACAATACCATACAATACCATACAATACCACACCACACCACACCACACCACACCACACCACACCACACCACACCACACCACACCACACCACACCAAACCTGCTTCATGTAGCCTTACTACACTATGGTACCATATGATACCTGATTTATGTAGCCATCCATGATACCATACGATACCATACCATACCTGCTGCCTACCCTTGCTACCATACGATACTACTTTACCATACCTGATTCATGCAGCCTTGCTAACATCTGATGGGATTGTTATTTAGGTGATATATACTCTGTTGTCTCTGTACAGGATGGCATGACTCTAATTGATTATCAGCAGTTCATTGCCTTCCAGGATGTAAAGTGTATTTCAGTGTGTTATATGCTGTGATGTGTGATGTGCAATGTAATGTGTTATGTGTTAACAGCACAAGGTCACTCTAAGTGGTTATAAGCAGTTCCTCGTCTCCCAGGCTGTATGTGTAATGTGTATTGTAATGTTGTATGCTGCTATGTGTTTACATGATTAAGTCACCTTAAGTGGTAATGTTGTACGCTATTTGTGTGTACAGGATGAAGTCACCTTAAGTGGTAATGTTGTATACTACAGGTATATGTGTGTACAGCATGAAGTCACCTTAAATGGTAATGTTGTATGCTACATGTGTTTACAGGATGAAGTCACCTTAAGTGGTTATCAGCAGTTTCTCGCCTCTCAGGACGCCCCTAAACCACTAACTGCAGCTGAAGAGGAACTCAGACAGATCAGACTAAACGAGGTACGCAGGTGATGAAGATGATGGCGATTATGGAGGTAATGATGATGATGATGATAATGATGATGATGATGAGGAAGATGATGATGATGATGGTGGTTATGACCTGATCTGTACACTGCACCTAGATATCACCTAGATTTATTATCAAAATTCCATATTATACCATATTATTCCATAATATTCCATATTATCAAAATGTATACAGCTACATCTTCTCCTACCATGTGTTAAAACAATCCGGTCAGTGTTGCAACTGTACACTGTGCCTCGATGTCTATCATCTAAATTTTGCTACTAATTACTGGTATACTGCTGTACTGTAAGTCGCTTGGGTCAAAGGTGTCTAAATGTCATGTGATGATGATGATGAGGAGGAGGAGGAGGAGGAGGATGATGATGATGATGATGATGATGATGATGATGATGATGATGATGATGATGATGATGAGGAGGATGATAATGATGGTGATGGTGTTGGTGGTGGTGGTGGTGGTGGTGGTGGTGGTGATGATGATGATGTCTTTGCATTGAGATAGTGAGATAGTCTGGACATTGGAGCACAGCATTTTTTCGTAGCTGTACAGTGTCTTGATAATGTATTAAAGGACAGTACGTCGGTTCATTGCCTGTATTTGTGTATTGCAGGACAGCATGTAAGTTCATTGCCAGTATTTGTGTATTGCAGGGCAGTACATCAGTTCGTTGCTTGTATTGATTTATTTGTGGTGCCTCGAGGGTTAATTGGCAAATGCCATGCCCCACTTAACAATATGCTGCTCAATCACGCCGGCCAATGGGATGTTAGTGTACCTCACAGCAACGAATGGGATTTGACAAGATTCTCTGCCTGTCTGTCAGTCTGTTTCTCTCTGTTTCCCTCCTATGGGGCATGATGGGCAGTAATATATGGAATATACCCATAAGCTGTATGCTGTTACAGTGTGGGGTCCCTTATGATATATGGGGTATAGCCATAAGCTGTATGCTGTTACAGTGTGGGGTCCCTTATGATAATCGACCATGAGAGGAGATCTAAACCATGTTTTAGTTATTCATAGTTGTCACTGTTTTTTGAGAATGGTTTGTGACTGGTTTTACCATTGATTGACTATGATTTAACCATGGTTCAGCTATGGATTTACCATGGTTTAATTATGCAAAAAATAACCATGGGCTTAGCATGGCAGCTAACCATGGTTAATAGTTATTCATTATATTACAATGAGCTAATGTTTTTTTTTTTTTTTTTAATCCGAAGCGACTTACAGCTTTGTTTATAGTCCCTGGATCAATGTTAGGTGCCTTGCTCCAGGGCACTTCAGGCATGGATGTAGCTCTATGGAATGATGAGGGCAGGATTCGAACCTGCAACTAGTCCACACAAGTCCAACTCCCTAGCCATTACACCAAGGCCACTCACATGTTTTCTTGGGTAAAAACGAAAACCATTGTTCATGTTTTAACTATGCACCCTTTCCCCCACCTTGTTTTTTAAAGGGAAAGCCCACCTGAGAAACTCCAACTCCCATTGTCAAATTGACACAGCACTCCACAGCAACAAAGCGTTCAATGCACACAATGACATTGCATTCATGCCTCACCCGTGCAAGGGGGCAGCCCCCAATGGCAGCCTTTGGGCTAAAAGTCTGACGCCTTATCCACTTACCCATGACTACCAATTGTGATATATCCTGGTGCCGTTGAATACCTCCTGTGCTGGGAGCAGCCGTGGTTTAATGGTTAGGGAGGTGGTCTTAAGATCGAGGGTTGCAGGTTCAATGCCCACTCTTACCACTCCATTCCTCTCTCCATGGCGGATATGTCCTTGAGCAAGGCACCTAACTCCACACTGCTCCAGGGACTGTAACCAATACCCTGTGCCAAGGCACCTAACCCTTGCACTGATCAATGGACTGTAACCAATACCCTGGACCAAAGCACCTAACTCCACACTGCTCCAGGGACTGTAACCAATACCCTGTACCAAGGCACCTAACCACACATTGCTCCAGGGACTGTAACCAATACCCTGACAAATACTGGAAGTGTAAGTCAGGTTGAGTAAAAGCGTTAGTCAAGTCAAGTCAAGTCAGCTTTTATTGTCAGTTTCTTCATATGCAGGTCATACAAGGAAATGGAAATTATGTTTCCTCTCCATACCTTGAAAGGACAAAGACTTAAATAGGACTGGCATTTACAGACTGACGTCAAAATGCAAGACAAAACAAGTAACAGTGAAGTGATAAAGTAATGATGAATACTGACCATTTAACATTGGTGAGTGACAGTGATGGACCAGTGATAACCAGTAACAATACATGATAGAGTAATAGATAACAATTTAACATTGAACATTAAACATTAAACATTAAACATTCAACATTCAACATTCAACATTAACCCTTATGTTGTGTTCGGGTCATTTTTGACCCGTTTTCAAGTTTTAGTGTTAAAAAAACACACTTTCCTTTATTTTCTTGGAATAAGGCTTCATCTAATATGTTTTATCATTTTAGTTAATTTTAAAGGTCCAAAAAAAAAAGTTACATCTGTGGTGTTCGGGGTCAAAATTGACCCGGTATAGATTTTTGGTTGTTCTATATGGGTCAAAATTGACCCTGCATAGATTTTTGCTTGTTCTATGCATTTCTGAAAAGCTGTTGGTTGCCCCTTGTCTTTAGTTTGGTGATTTATGGTGAGGAAAATATATTTCTTGCCTGAAAAAAAAATTGCCAGCTTTTTCATATTCCAAATCCAATATGGCCGCCGGACAGTCCCATACACTACAATACGTCATATCTCCTGTTGTGAAAGGAGTAGAGATGTATTTCTGGTGTCTACTCATATGTTTTCATGGTCAGGGAATCCATTTCTGCATTATATAATGAGGTTTTTTGCACATTTGTTTGCAAAATACGTTTTTCCACATCATTTTTTCCAAAAAACGTATCAAAAATTCAAAATGGCACCCAAACATGTAGAACTGGTCTTATACTTTCCATAAAGTTGATGTGGCAATGACATAATGGTCCATGTTCATGGCATAGGGGATTCAGATGAATAGTGTGACTTTTTTCATGTTCATTGAGGTGTTCATTTCCAATATATTTGCATTAGATTGGCGGAATAGCTGTGACTCTGACAGAATTGTTATTTTGTATATTTACCACACTAAAATCATATAAATATTGAAAAACACAAAGTCAACATATTTAAACATTGATTTTATGCACTGAAAAACTAATTTAGTTGACATTTGGTCTTTATCCTGCTGTAAATCTCTTTGGGTTGGTTTGGACCCGAACACCACAAATGCCACTCTTGATGATATTTTTTAATATTAGAGAAAAACTAGTAAAATAAATGTGGGTGTTGCTCTACTCTCATATCAGCTGTAATACATGGACAACATCACTTTAGGAGGTATTAATAGTGAATTTATGCAGGTTTTGATAGTTTTAGCCATCAAAAATGATTTGCATAATGTAAGATAAAAGACCTGTAAAGTCAAAAAGATGAATACATAAAGTAATATTTCCATGGATATGAATATATACCAAGTTAACCATGAGATGAAAAACAATATTTGATGATAACTAGTGTTTTTAGGTATTTTATGGCTGAGTTTTGTTATCACGGGTCAAAAATGACCCGAACACCACAGGTGTATGCAGCTTATGAACACAACACAAGGGTTAAACATTCAACATTCAACATTCAACATTCAACATATACATTCAACATTCAACATGAACATTTAGCATTGAATATATACCATGTAGGGAAAGGATAGAAGACAATAACAATACAAATAGATAAGTGTAATGTAGTGTGGTGTAGTGTAATGTAATGTAATGTAATGCAATGTAATGCATAGTGTAGTGTAGTGTAGTGTAGTGTAGTGTAGTGTAGTGTAATGTAGTATAGTGTAATGTAATGTAATGTCATGTAATGTAATGCAGTTTAGTGTAATGTAGTGTAGTGTAGTGTAGTGTAGTGTAGTGTAGTGTAGTGTAGTGTAGTGTAGTGTAGTGTAGTGTAGTGTAATTTAATGTAGTGTAGTGTAAAGTAATGTAATGTATAGTGTAATGTAATGTAATGTAATGCAATGTAGTGTAGTGTAATGTAATGTAAAGTACTGCATGTGTTGGTGATACCATTGCAGGAGCGAGGTGGGCTTTGCTTTCATGCATACAGCTGTATATTGTATTGGATTATATTATATAACACATGCATAGAACTTATATTGTACTCAACTACATTATATAATGCATATGATTTCATTCCTAAGGGATTACTGCAGAATATAGTCTCTACCACTCTCGACTGGTATCACACACACACACACACACACACACACACACACACACACACACACACACACACACACACACACACACACACACACACACACACACACACACACACTCTCTCTCTCTCTCTCTCTCTCTCTCTCTCTCTCTCTCTCTCTCTCTCTCTCTCTCTCTCTCTCTCTCTCTCTCTCTCTCTCTCTCTCTCTCTCTCTCCAGTAGTGTCTGTGTGTCCTTGTTGCATAATCCAGGTGCTCCATTCAAACACAACAACGGAGATTATAACCCGTAAAAATTAATCCAGACTAGGATTGCTAACGGCACATAAACAACCCAGATTTGGGTTAATAATATCAGCCCAGTGGAAAGTCTGCAGTAGTAATTAATCCCTTGTGTGTGTGACAGAAAGAAGAGAGATATAGATAGAGGGATGGGGGGGAGAGAGAAAGAGCTATAGGGAGATAGAGAGAGAGAGGCAGTGAAAGAGAGAGAGAGGTAGGGGGAGACAGAGATGGATAGAGCGAGAGAGAGAGAGGGAGAGAGGTGAAAGATAGATGAAGATAGAAAGGAAGAAAGAAAGAAAGAAAGATGAGAGGGGGAGACAGACAGAGAGGGGAATCAGAGTCAAGTCAAGTCAAGTCAAGTCAAGTCAAGTCAAGTCAAGTCAAGTCAAGTCAAGTCAAGTCAGCTTTTACTGTCACTTTCTTCATATGCACAAATCATTAAAGGAAAAGGAAATTACGTTTCCTCTCTATACCAAGACTGACATTTTACAGACTGACAAAAAGTGCAAGACAGGACAGGTAACGGTGATGTTAAGAGCAAGAGAGAGATAGAGAGAGAGAGAGAGAGAGAGGGAAAGAGGGAAAGAGAGAGAGAAAGGAGGTGGAGAGAGAGAGAGAGACGGAAAGAAAGAGAGAAGGGAGGTGGAGAGAGAGAGAGAGGGGGAGCAGACACCCAGACACATACACACAACCCCCGACCACACAGACGCACGCACGCATGGACACACACACACATACACACACATACACACACACACACACACACACACACACACAAACACACACACACACACACACACACAAACACACACACACACACACATAGACAACCCCCGACCACACACATGCACGCATGCACGCATGCACGCATACACTGACAAACACACAAAAAGAAAAAAAAAAAAGCTGGAATATGCTTGTCCTTCATGCATTCGTTGCTCCTCATGCACTTGCTGCATTTCTTGCATACGCAACACACATACACACCGCCACACAACATCAGAGAAAAGCTAAAAACTGGTGGACACTTTATTTTATGTTTTTTTATTTTTTCTGGTGTGTGTGTATGTGTGTGTGTGTGTGTTTGTGTGTGTGAGAGAGAGAGAGTGTGAGAGATATGCCCTAGCAAATGTATGCAACAGTGAACTATATATGGTTATTTTATGTCTAAGTATGTGTGCAATGTCTCGTGAGCAATGTCTTTATTTCTGTATGTGTGTATTCTACTTGACACCTTAATTTCCCCCTGGGATCAATAAACGATGCTCTACTCTACTCTACTCTACTATACTCTACTATACTCTACTCTACTCTACTCTGAAAACAACACATTGCTCAAAAGAGCATGGCTGACAACATTTTTGGCTGTAGCTGTTTCACCTATTGTCTGATATAATATATGTCCTTTAGTGACAGGGGCTCTCATGTTCTTAAGCGATAGGGGTGATCATGGCCTTTAGAGATGTTTATCTTGGTTTCAAGAGAGATGAACAGACCAAGGATATTTATCACTGGAACCATGCTGTGTGCTCTGAAAGAGACCAAGATAAACACATTTGCCTTGGATGGTGTCAAGCATGTGTGGTGGTAAACATGTGAGTTTTACAGAAAAAAAGTTTTTCCTCTCAATATTCAAGCATGGTAGTGGAACTGACATGGTTTGGGGATACATGTATGCTGTCATAATTGGTAATCTGAATTACACCTAAAAGAAACATGCATTTCAACATGCACTGTGACTACTGAAGCAGATCATGCCACTCTCCATAGGATTGCATTCAAATCTCACACCAATCTATTTTGGAGTGTACTATCACACTCACACCGGTGTGAAAGGAATGTTCAGGCAGTGAAAGTTCTATAGAATTCTAGGCGCCATTCAATAAAATTTGGAAGTTTAGAATCTTGCATTCTTATAGAACGCATTCTTTTTATAGAATGCTCAAACACCCACACTCTTAACCCTCCTGTTATCATTGGGGTCTATTTGACCCCATTCAATGTTTACCTTCTGAAAAATACATGAAGTACATAATTCGTTTGCTTCATCTTTGATGACTTTTCCTAAATATATGGGGTCAATGTGGAAAATTGAAATTTCGACAAAAATGCTTTCCCTAAGTCCTGTACACATTTTGCTTACATCTGTGTGTTTGACCCCAAATTATTTTAACCCTTTTAATACCAATGTTACTTTGGTGAAAATGCTTGATTTGGGCATCACATATTCAACAGGCTGTGGCTGGACAGTGGTAACAGATAGAGCCTAACTGTAAATTACAAAAATGTTGAGGAAGACCCAATGTGTATTTTGGGAGTAAATATGCATACCTAATTAGCATAGTATGACGTCATATGGGGCGGCCATTTTGGATTTTTATGTAGTATTGGAAAATATTTTCAATAGATTTTCAATAGATTATTTAATTTATTTAGAAATATGTGGCATCCCATTATTGTCATGTTGTGCACATACCTTATGGTCAAGTAAACAAGTAGTTTTAAGCCTAACATATTGTAAATATTGTAACTAATATTGTAATAATAATAACATAGCAAAAAACGGAATAACTGGGAGGTTGTTGCCTGGAGTGCCAAAAGTGTTTGTATCTACCTGTGACTTTTTAGTCTGTGAACCTTTCTCAGACAGGGTAAGCACACTTATTCAGTACACATATATGCTTATATAGCTTATTTTACTACACCTGTGACCTATATAGGCTACTGTAGGGTATTTGGATAAGGCACAGGGACAGTGACCTCTGTATGCATAGGATCATCCTGTATGATCATCAGCATAGCTCAGTGAATGAATGTTACAGATTGTCACTTACATTTCACAGAACTAATGGGCACAATGTCAAGATAATGGGCATAAAACAGGCCTAATTTGTATCATGAGGTGTACCATTGTGAAATCAGTTTCAGGAAAAGGGGTGGAGAGGCAGAGCAAATCAGCACCACCTCTCCTGTTATCTCAGCTCTATTGACTTATAAACTGCTTTTATTCATTTTGGTATCGTAGGCTACTGTTAGGAATACCAACATGGGTCGAAATTACACACAGCCCAATTAGGCCGACGTTATCACGTTATAGTATACGTTATAAGTAACACCTAAAGTCGACCGCCTGAAGACGATCAGAAGCGGCACCCTCCCCCCTCACGCATAACGCAGCACTTTCCTCTCCAGTCTCTCCGGTTCCGCCCCCTCTTCCATGCTGCTTTAGTGACTAGACAAACTCTAATAAAGACAGTCCAACCACGGTGGCCAGCTCAGTTTTCAACAAGTCAAAAATATTCGTGTTACAGGGTATGCGTCTTCATTTCGCCGTGCGCGATGGTGAAAAAAAAACGCAGATATTTCCCCAAGCCATGTATCGAATTTCTACGGAATGTACAATGTCTAACAGGATAATCCATTCTTTTTTGTAGCAGTGGTTTTACTTACTGTCTTTCATAGAGGGAAATGACATACTTTATCTTGATGTTTTAGCTTTTTTGCCTACTCCAGCTTAGGTGAAGACGCACGTCAAAGTTCACCACCAAGTGAAATATAGCCTATTTCTATAAACACATGATGACTGCAATCACTTTAGGGGCGACATATGGCATTGTATTGCATATAAAACGCATGACAAGATAGGCTACTTGGTGGTTGCCCGTGCTATTTAGAGGTTTATTCAGTGAAATTACGCATATCGCCATGTAGGTTTGGATGACAATAAACGCTTCTCGCATGTTCTAAGGAAATCCCCCGTAACCATTTGCAAATGGCCAAGCAAACATATTCTCACAACCCCGCATATGTTCCTTAGTTTGTGTTCAGGATCATAATGTTTCCTAGGTCTACACCGTGTTTCTGTGTTTGACAGGGGAGGTCCCAAACAGCCGATTGATCGTCTGTGTTGCAATCTCAGCAGCAACATCTTTTTTCTTATAATAATGGCTGCAATTACTTGAGGGGCGAAATACGCAATTGCATTGCACACAAAACATTATGACAAGTTGTCGTCTGGGGGAAGGCCTACATGCTTCAGATTTATTCAGAGAATGAAACCAGTCGCATGGGTTCAGCTCGCTTGGAACAGGGCTTTGCCTTCGCGTCGCGTGTGTTCAAATGAGAACTCCCCTACGTAATGCAGTCTCCAAACAAACCACTTCTCTCAATCCCGAAACTTTCCATTGAGTTGTGGTTAGGATCATTTATATTTGTAAAACTGTTTATATATGTAAAACTGACGCCATGTTTCTTTGTGTTTGGCAAGGGGATCTATTTCACTCCCTATTCGAATTGGCTGTTCTTCTCTGTAGCCACGGCTAAGCTAGCATTAGGAGACGCATTGCCTAAGGCCATCTTACAAATGTCTACACATATACAATCAACTTGTGGGAAAATATAATGTCACTACACATAAACCACCAAGACAAATTGCATTTGGAATGTATTTGGGCTTGAATTAGAGAAAATTAACTATCATGCAGTGCACATACACTATGGTCAAGGAAATAAGTAGTTTTAGGCCTGGAGGGCAATAACTTTTGCACCGGTTTATGCCTCAGATATTGACTGTTGCTCTGTTGGGGACAAAAAAAAGTCATTGAGATAAGGCCTAGCACCCCCACACACAGCCCTTGCCTTGCATTAGTTTTGGGCCCTCGTCCACATCATACATATTGTAGTTATCAGAGCCCTAAATAAAGCAAAATGTTTATGTATTTGACATAATATAGACAGATTGGAACATGTATTAGGAAAATATGGATGTTCCATTTATGTTTAATACACTTAAAATAATTTGGGGTCAAATTGACCCTAAGGACCACAGATGTATCCAAAACGTGTACAGCACTTAGGGAGAACGTTTTTGTGGAAATGTCACTTTTTTCACATTGACCCCATATATTTAGGAAAAGTCATCGAATATGAAGCAAAATAATTATTTACATCATGTATTTTTCAGACGTTAAACATTGAAAGGGGTCAAATAGACCCCAAGGATAACAGGAGGTTTAAGAGCACTGGTGGCTCAATCCAAGAGGTTGGATTGAGTCTATACGAGTCTATAGGCCCAAGTCAAAATGTCCTGAACACTGTCTATTTAACAAAAACATGAACACCTTATAGAGGTTAAGTCTTTCTGTCCTCTTTTTGTGGATTTAGAAACTGGAATGTCAAATTTCACCCTGTCCTGAAATTAAATGTTTGGTCACTAAGGGTCTCTAAATTTGTAGACTATCAAAATTCCTGGTTCTGGTTCGTGATCCGGGTCGCCACCAACATTTACTTACTTTTTCCTTTGGTCATTCCCAACAACTCCACAAAGTTTCATCCAAGTCCGTTCATAACTTTTTGGATTATCCTGCTACAGACAAACAGAAAGAGAAAACAATGTGACCGAAAGCTTTACCTCCTTTCCGGAGGTAACAATGATAATTCTGTATTTCTGTTGTGGTATTTCCAGGCTCAGTCGGATGTAACAGTGATGATTCTGTATTTCTGTTGTCCTATTTCTAGGTGCAGTCAGATGTGAGTGTGGAGTCTAAACACCAGGGGGCGTTGCAGGGAGTTTCCTTCCCCATCCAGAGGGATGCAGTGCAAGCTCTTGAACAGCTACGCAGTAAGAAGATCAACTACGTACAACTGGTAAGGGTTAGGGTTAAACCTGTGTACAACTGGTTAACCCTCTGGTTGTGTTACGGTCAAAAATGACCGTTTTGAAACTTCATTCTTAAATAACTTCTCTATTTTTCATCATACAGAAATGACACTTCCTGATATCCTCCAGCTTACCCATTCAAATTGTCAAAATGAACTATAATGACATTTCTAAAGAATTGTGGAAGATACACCAACTTGTTACACTCATGGTGTTTTGGTAAAAGATGACCGGACCATTAATTTACATTAATTCACATCTAAGTTTTGTTGTCTACTTTGTGTTGTGTTAGGGGTTTCTCATTTACCAATGAACTGTTTTTTTTGTTTGTGTGTTTTTTGTGTTTTTTTTTGTCATTTAGTTAGTTATTAATTGTTGTCTGTCTCTATTTTATATTTTTGTCTGTTTCAGTGTATGATCAAGAAAAGATGTCTTTCTTTTCTTCTTTTATATATACGTAGCCCTGTTTTTGTCTGTTTTAGTGTGTGTTTCCCCAAGAAAAGAAGTTTATCTTTTCTTCGTTTTATATGTTGTTTTGTATGTTGACGTCTTGTTTGTGATTTTTTTCTGTGTGGACCCCAGGAAGAGTAGCTGATATGTTTATCAGCTAATGGGGATCCTAATAAAATATCAAATATATCTCCCAAAAGGTATATATAGTTTATATTACATGCACTTTACCCTCATTTTCTTTTTTGTTAGGCGCTTCAGAATACAACCATATGTGACATATTGCTATAGATACTTACAGTTAGTTGAATGCTTGAAAAACAAAAACGGCCTGAAAGCCTCTGAGAGGCCGTAGACTCCAGAGGATTAATAAAACGAATTGGTGCAAGATAAGAAAAAAAAAAGCCTAGAAATCACTAAAACAAAGATGAATAACTTTTAAATCACATTGGGAATGTTTCAAAAGCATGTCTAAAAGGTATTAATCACAAAATATGCAAATCAGATTTTTAATCAATGTATTATTACCGTTTTTGTGTAGGCAGTCAATTTTGACCCTTAACACCATGAACGTAACCCTGTTTCTAACCCAACCAGAGGGTTAAATTGGGGAATGACATTGTACAACTGGTTAGTTTGGGGAATGACTGTGTTTTACATGGCATGGTTAGTTTGGGGAATGACTGTGTTTTACATGGCATGGTTAGTTTGGGGAATGACTTTGTTTTACATGTCATGGACCGAAAGGCTTCTCTGTTTTACATGGCATGGACCGAAAGGCTTCTGTGTTTTACATGGCATGGACCGAAAGGGTTAGGGTTAGTTTCATGGCATGGACCGAAAGGCTTCCCCTATTTATTTTCCTCTTCCAGATATGAGACTAAATACAGGGTTAGAACTTAGACAGGAAGGGTGGACCAACTGTGATTGAAAAAGCATTTTGACAGCTCTGATTATCAGCATCTTTCATCAGTTTCCCAGCTCCTCTCCTGCCTTTAGTGTACATACACATGGCTTCCCAACGGCACGAATGCCCCAAATATGTCAAAGTGAAATATGTATTGGACGTGTGTAAAACAGTCTCTCTCTCTAGGTCGTCTTAGGGTTAGGGTTAGGGGTCAGACGAGCCTTCCATCGTTGCTTCCAGTCATCCCGATTTTCCATACATCTTTTCAGTTCGCTGGTACTCAGGGCTCCGGCGTCCTTCTTGAGTATGTCCACAAATGTTAGTGTGGGACGTCCTCTTAACCAGCACCAATGTGATGGTTCCCATAGCACCAGTTTGCTGGCTGGCAGTTCAGGGTGCCTTTTAATAAGTGGTGATTTTTAAGTATGCGGCAAGAGCACACGCCTCAGTTCATTAATATTGCATTTGCCAGCAGGAAATGATCAATATGCAAATGATATCACATTGCGGTTACATGCACTTCACGCCAGGCTTATCATATCATAGCAGGCTGGATTTCCCAGCAGGTGCAATAAATA
>NC_085871.1:55315163-55337663 GCF_034702125.1 Engraulis encrasicolus | reverse complement strand
AGCTACAGCCTCCGTAGCAGCAAATTTGTGTGTTAACTACGTCACCATGGAAACATGTTTGTGTGTTAGCTACGATCACCATGGTAGCGTGTGTGTGAGTTAGCTAAGATCACCATGGTAGCGCATCTGTGAGTTAACTGTATGTTTGCAAATGGGAATTGGTTGAGAGTGTTGCTAGACTTAACAACCAGTCCAACACACACACACACACACAAACACACACACACACACACACACACACACACACACACACACACACACACACACACACACACACACACACACACACACACACACACACACACACACACACACACACACACACACACACACACACACACACACACACACACACACACACACCACTGCCACCACTCCATACACCTTTCCACTCCTTTAACTATCAATCTCATTCCTTTTACATAACATGCCTTCCCTTAGTTTAAATAGTCTTGTCAATTGTCAAATGTCTTTAAAAAAAAAAAATGTATAAGAGAGATAATAAAAATCATAAAAAATATATCTTTCTTGTTTGAATAGGTCTTTATTTAACCTTGTTTGGGGAAACAACTGTTGTTGATTTCCATGTGTGTGTGTGTGTCTGTGTGTCTGTGTGTGTGTGTGTGTGTGTGTGTGTGTGTGTGTGTGTGTGTGTGTGTGTGTGTGTGTGTGGTAGTGCAGATATTGTGGAACTCTTTTCATTCGAGGGGCCACTTCAAATTCTTCCAAGGGCCGTACAAGTCCTCCAAGGGCTGTACTATGAGCACAAACCAGGACTTACCCCTGCACTACAGGCCTATGTTGAAGGCAGCCACCTTTAAAACAGATACCACCTTCACTAGGTCCCCTGAAATATATCCTTATAAGACATAAGTAAGTTCCCCACCGCTGGTCTAGTGAACCTGGAAAGTATAAAGGCACACCAAATATGTGTCTCTCTGGCCCCAAAGCAGGGGTGGAGAACCTACTGAGTTCCCAAAGCAGGGGTGGGGAACCTACTGAGTTCCCAAAGCAGGGGTGGGGAACCTACTGAGTTCCCAAAGCAGGGGTGGGGAACCTACTGAGGTCCTAAAGCAGGGGTGGAGAACCTACTGAGGTCCTAAAGCAGGGGTGGAGAACCTACTGAGGCCCCAAAGCAGGGGTGGGGAACCTACTGAGGTCCTAAAGCAGGGGTGGGGAACCTACTGAGTTCCCAAAGCAGGGGTGGAGAACCTACTGAGTTCCCAAAGCAGGGGTGGGGAACCTACTGAGTTCCCAAAGCAGGGGTGGAGAACCTACTGTATGCTCCCTTGAGGCCCCAAAGCAGGGGTGGGGAACCTACTGAGGTCCTAAAGCAGGGGTGGGGAACCTACTGAGTTCCCAAAGCAGGGGTGGGGAACCTACTGTATGTTATGAGCGTCTTATCCGCCCCTGGAATAAACATAGTCATCTGCCGTTTCATATGAAATATGACACATTATTATAAAGAAATATCATGAAATATGACATAATATTATAAAGAAATGTCATGAAATATGACCTATTATTATAAAGAAATGTCATGAAATTTTAGAAATGACGTTGGCAATACAATCAAGTCAAGTTTCAGGGGACCTAGTGAAGGTGGAGGTCTGTTGCCACCAAAGCCGAAAAAGTATCAATGGGCCCCCCTTCCTCTTCAGACAACTTGGCATGAGTCGCATTAAGTTGAAGCGTTTTGTTTTCTTTCTCGTAATGACCGACCAAACCATTTGTGCAACGGGGGTGGAGGAGGTGGGGGTTCTTGCTCCCTTTTTCACCCTTTTAATGCCAATGTTATTTTGGTGAAAATGCTCGATTTGGGCATCACATATTCAACGGGCTGTGGCTGTGGCTGGACTGTGGTAACAGATAGAGCCTAACTGTAAATTACAAAAATGTTGAGAAAGACCCAAAGTTTATTTTGGGGGTAAATATGCATACCCAATTAGCATATTATGACGTCATATGGGGCGGCCAGTTTGAATTTTTAATTAGTAATGGAAAAAAAATTATAATTTTCAACAGATTTTCAATAGATTATTGAACTTATTTAGAAATATGTGGCAATCCATTACTGTCATGTTGTGCACATACATTATGGTCAAGTACAAAAGTATAGTACATACATATAGTAAATATTGTAACTAATATTGCAATAATAATAACATAGCAAGAAACGGAATAACTGGGAGGTTGTTGTCTGGAGTGCCAAATGTGTTTTTATCTACCTGTGACTTTTTAGTCTGTGAAAACCTTTTTCAGACAGGGTAAGCACACATATTCAGTCCATATATGCCTATATATTTTACACCTACACCTTTGACCTATATAGGCTAGTGTAGGCTATTTGGATAAGGCGCAGTGACAGTGACCTCTGCATGCATAGGATCATCCTGGATGATCATCAGCATAGCTCAGTGAATGAATGTTGCGGATTGTCACTTACATTTCACAGAACTAATGGGCACAGTGTCAAGATAATGGGCATACAACAGGACTAATTTGTATCATGGGGTGTACCCTCGTGAAATCAGTTTCAGGAAAAGGGGTGGAGAGGCGGAGCAAATCAGCACCACCTCTCCTGTTATCTCAGCTCTATTGACTTATCAAACTGCTTCTATTCATTTTGGTATCGTAGGCTACTTTTAGGCATACCGACATGGGTCGAAACTACACACAGCCCAATTAGGCCGACGTTATCACGTTATAGTATATGTTATATAGTAACACCTAAAGTCGACCAACTGAAGGCGATCAGAAGCGGCACCCTCCCCCCTCACGTGCGCACAGCGCTTTCGCCTCCTGTCTCTTCGGTTCCGCCCCCTCTTTCATGCTGCTTTAGTGACAAACTCTACGTCGTAATAAAGACAGTCCAACCACGGTGACCGGCCCAGTTTTCAACAAGTTTAAAATATATTTTCCCAAGCCATGTATTGAATTTCTACGGGATGTACAACGTCTAACAGGATAATGCATTCTTTTTTGTAGCAGTGGTTTTACTTACTGTCTTTCATAGAGGGAAATGACAGTCTTTATCTTTATGTTTAAGCTTTTTCACCAACTCCAGCTTAGGGGAAGATGCACGTCAAAGTTCACCACCAAGTGAAATATAGCCTATTTCTATAAACACATGATGACTGCAATCACTTTAGGGGCGACATATTGCATATAATACGCATTACAAGATAGGCTACTTGGTGGTTGCCTGTGCTATTTAGAGGTTTATTCAGTGAAATTACGCATATCGCCCTGTGGGTTTGGATGACAATAAACGTGGCTTCTCGCATGTTCTAAGGACATCCCTCGTAACCATTTACAAATCGCCAAGCAAACACATTCTCACAACCCCGCAAATGTTCATTAGTTTGTGTTTAGGATCATAATGTTTCCTAGGTACACCGTGTTTCTGTGTTTGACAGGGGAGGTCCCAAACAGCCAATTGATCGTCTGTGTTGCAATCTCAGCAGCAACAACTTATTTCTTATAATAATGGCTGCAATTACTTGAGGGGCGAAATATGCCATTGCACTGCACACAAAACATCATGGCAAGTTATCGTCTGGGGGCAGGCCTACTTGCTTCAGATTTATTCAGTGAATGAAACCACTCACATCATGGGTTCAGCTCGCTTGGAACAGGGCTTTGCCTTCGTGACGCGTGTGTTCAAATGGGAACTCCCCCACGTAATGAAGTCTCCAAACAAACCACTTCTCTCAATCCTGAAACTTTCCATTGAGTTGTGGTTAGGATCATGTATGTTTGTAAAACTGTTTATTTATGTAAAACTGACGCCATGTTTTCGTTGTGTTTGGTAAGGGGATCTATCTCACTCCCTATTCGACTTGGCTGTTCTTCTCTGTAGCCACGGCTAAGCTAGCAATAGGAGACGCATTGCCAAAGGGCATATTGTAAATGTCTACATATATACAATCAACTTGTGGGAAAAAAGAATTTGACTACACATAAACCATCAAGACAAATTGCATTTGGAATGTATTTGGGCTTGAATTAGAGGAAATTGAGTGTACAATCTCACAACGCAACGTGAGTTGCAACGCACTTCCGCGTCTGGGTTTTCAGATTGAAATTACTCGAAAAAATATGCACTAAGAGGGGTCGAAATTCTTAGAAAGGATGGAAGTACCACATGTCCGCCACCCAGTGGAAAGGAGTATTAAGAAGATTTTACACTCTATTCGACGTGACAGCCCACCTAATTCAATACCGCGACCTGTTGCCAATTTTGCGACGACGGCAGTAAAAGGTTAAGGAAAGGCAAAATATCTGCACAATCTATTTAATGCAAATATAGCACATTCTCCCTCTCTCAAGAACCAACTTCTTTTGAAATGAAATAGAACTATTAATCACAAACTTAATGAGGGCCCAGTTCTGCCCCCCCCCCCCTTATCCCTGGGCCCGGGACAAAAAGCCCGGTTGCCCCCCCCCTGTCGGCTGGCCTGGTTGCCACCTCCAATATACTGTAGGCCTGTGTACGCGCTCTCTCCCACACCTTCCAAACCACTGTGTACGCGCTCTCTCCCACACCTTCCAAACCACTGTGTACGCGCTCTCTCTGAGTAATTTGCACCCCCAAACGCCTCCAAGTAACCATATATGGTATGGTAAAATACATTCAAATAGCGTGTTAATTTGAAAGCACCTCCCTGTTTGGACAAATGCAGATTGACACGTCACATGAAGCGCTGGCTAAAAACATTTCAGTGGCTGAAGTGGAGATGCTTTGTCAAGAGGAAAGTGTTTCAAAATCTGTAAAAGAAGGTGACACACATGGAAGAAAACATTGTTTAATAGCACGCTGTCATACTCCATTGCAATTCAAAGCAAATTGATTGTGGTGTGGTCAATGCTATTTGCAATATTATGTTTCTGTATATAACTGGATCACACTGTGCTCTCCAATAAAAGAAAGAAAAATGTTTCCATTTTTTAATGTTTGTTATATCCTCTCCGTGCTCTTTGTAAGCTTTCGGTCTGCTGCCCCTCCTCAGGGCTCAATTTCATTTTTCTTCCGCATGGTCTGAGGTGTTTGAAGATTTTGGAATATTTCTACATTCGAGTACATGTTCATGAATTGCACACTCTGCTCAGGATTGACTGAACGCACTCTTTACGCATGGATGATACATGAGGACCCTGGTTTGTGTTCATAGTGCGACCCACTTCATACATTTTGAAGTGCCCCCTCAAATGAAAAAGGTTTCCCACCTCTGGTCTAGTGTTGAATCGGGATTGTCATGGCTCATGGTTGGCATTGCCACCAATGACTGTTTAACCCTTGAAAGGTGTCCGGGTCATTTAAGCTTGAGAAAAATAGTATCAGTTATTATACTTCCCCATGCATAATTACAATATGCAGTAGGTGTTCCTGGGTCATTTTGACCCGTATCATTTGGGGGGGCTTATACATCAACATTATACATCAACATCAACATCAACATCAACAAACTCTCTGATAAAAAAGTGATCACATGTTGAGTAGACAAGCCAGTGGATGAAGTATGTGGAAAAAGGAGTGCAGATATTTTTTGGTCCACCTGTTGTGCAGCAATGTTTCAACTTTAGGTGGTAAGAGCATTGCTGGCTCAATCCGAGAGCTTGGATTGAGTTTACTCATTTTCTTCACTGTCTCACATCTTTCTCTCTCTGTATATCTCACACTCAAAAACATGTAAACACAGAAATTCAAAAAACAGGAGGAAGGGAACATCAGAGTGATTTTTTTTTTTTCCTTTTTAAATTATTTTTCTATATGTCGGGTCAAAATGACCCACACACCTTCTATGTAACAAAAACACGAACACCTTACAAGGGTCTATTGAAGTGTGGAAAAGTAAAAGTAAATTCATGGTGATGTACATTAGCACAGGATATTGCAGAGCTGTAAGTACATTAGCACAGGATATTGCAGAGCTGTAAGTACATTAGCAGGATATTGCAGAGCTGTTAGTACATTAGCAGGATATTACAGAGCGGTGAGTACATTAGCAGGATATTACAGAGCGGTGAGTACATTAGCAGGATATTGCAGAGCTGTTAGTACATTAGCAGGATATTACAGAGCGGTGAGTACATTAGCAGGATATTACAGAGCGGTGAGTACATTAGCAGGATATTACAGAGCTGTGAGTACATTAGCAGGATATTGCAGAGCTGTGAGTACATTAGCAGGATATTACAGAGCTGTGAGTACATTAGCAGGATATTGCAGAGCTGTGAGTATATTAGCAGGATATTGCAGAGCTGTCTCTTCTCTTCTCTTCTCTTCTCTTTTCTCCTCTCCTCTCCTCTCCTCTTCTCTCCCCCCCTCTCCCCCCTCTCCTCTCCTCTTCTCTCCCCCCCTCTCCCCCCTCTCCTCTCCTCTCCTCTCCTCTCAGGATATTGCAGAGCTGTTAGTACATTAGCAGGATATTGCAGAGCTGTAAGTACATTAGCACAGGATATTGCAGAGCTGTAAGTACATTAGCAGGATATTGCAGAGCTGTTAGTACATTAGCAGGATATTACAGAGCGGTGAGTACATTAGCAGGATAGGGTTAGGGATAGCAGGATATCTCAGAGCTGTTACTGATGGGGATGTTTCCCATGCAGGTGGCTCAGGTTAGTAACAAAACTCTGATTTCCTGTTTCCAAAATGTTACTTTTAGAAATTACATTAAATTACTTTTACATTAAATTAAGTTACTATTTTACAGAGGTGTCGAAAGGAAACGTAAAAGTAAAAAAAAAAAAAAAGAAACACAGTTTCCTTCCAACACAAGTAACTTATCTGAATAACCATTAGACCTATGTAGTTGTCGTAATGTAAGAGCCAGTTAATGGGGAATTCATGTAGAGTAATAAAATGATTAAAAATGCTTAATTTAATTTTAAGAAACTCATGGTGATTATATTGTTTAGAATGCATATATAAGTTAGTATAAAAAGATAGATAAAAGTGTACTTTTATTGTGAAATGTAATTTTGGCTTCCACTACGTAATGCGTAATAATATTAATGCCCGTATGCACTTTCTAGGTCAGATTGCAGCTGGATACGGTGGAAGCAACACAGTTTTTTGACCGATCTGTACCGAGCCTTTTAATTTCATATGTAACTGTACTTTTTGAGTTATTTTACTAAACATCTTTACTAAACATCAAAACTTGGTCGCAGTCGAGTGATTCAAATACTGGTTGTTGACAAGCTGCAAAGATGGGACAACAAGCTTTGGAGACACGATGTGCCACTACATTTAGTCAAAAAACTCGCTAATGGAGCCTCGTTGCCTGGATTGCATGGACAACGCGGCTGAAGGGAAAAGAAGCTCGCGCCTCGCCGAGGGAAAAAGAAACTGAAACGGGTAACTCTTTGAATGATTCGCCTGGAAAAGGTAACAAAATACCTTCTGTATCTTTGAATATTGTGAAGAAAAGACGTCGTATGCACGAGTGAAGAAGCTCCGACGAAAAGTAAAGTTTTAAACCTGTCGGTAAAATTCCATTGGAAGCAGTTTAACCCTTTGATGCAGATGCAAAAAATGGCAATTTCCGCCTATATTTGACACTTATTATGTACAGTAGAATATCTCTGGTTCTACATATGCTATTTACAAAATGTATGAACCACATAACAGAATACATTTGGGACATCATGTTCAAAGAGTTAAAGTGTTTTAATGAGAACATTATGAATTCAATATTACAGTTGGCACAGCAGTAAAAGTGTAAAAAAATCAAAAAACGCCTATGATTTATTTGGATTCTATAGTGCACAATTATTTAGGAGTGGCACAGGTCCAAAAAAATTACATGACATGATGCACTTATATGTTGTCAACATGTGTGAAAATTTTGAAGGCAATAGACAAAGGTTTGTAAGAGCTGCAAAAGAATATCCATTACATGACATAGGCGTTCCCAAAAGTGTCTACCCAACCTCTCCAAAAGTACCCAAAGGCAAAAACAGTCATATCAATAAAAATCAAGTGTGACTCCACTTACATTTACATTTAGTCCTATATAAACCCATTTTTTTTATTAATTGAGAAGCATAGCTGTATTTTCTACAGCAGGGGTCCACACTCTCTCCAAAACGTGCCCAAAGCCTATCCAGACCTCTATACTGTTATACTGAAGCACTGCACATTTGTGCTTTTGCTAGGTGCAGTGGATATGAATGTATGCATACTGTGTACTATTTTTCAGATATGATCAGTCTTCTGAAAATGATTTTCCAAGGGAGTTTTTCCCTCAAGGAGCCTTTCCTCAAAACGTTGCTTCCCAAGGATGTATGACTTGGAACACCTCAAAATGTCTGTGTGTTTTTGCCAGACTTCTAAAATAGATAGATCTGCATGATTGAATGAACACTACTATACAAACACAGTCATTAGTAATATTATTATAGTTAAAAAAATGGCCACACCAGTAGCCCGGGCACGTCATACTTCCTGTGACACTGCATAGTAAGACTGGGCATGTCCATAGTACCTGTAACGATGCAGTTTTCGCTTCTCAATTTGTCTGCTATATTGTATTGTCAGTCCAGGCAAGCACACCAGAGCCCCGTTGGTCAGAACACAAAGGTCCAGTGGGGAGTATGATTGGAGCAAGTCCAGCTGGACTTCTGGACGGCGTTTGGGGGAGAAAAGAAGTATTGTTGGCTTGACATCAGCGACAGTAATGTCTTGCCAACCATCAGGGTCGTCATCTGCTGTGTTGCACAGCTGGCTCTGCGGTGGGGCAGGGCGACGGCATGCAGGAGAGGGACCCTTGCGTCGTGCAGCAGAGGCAACTGGAGGGCGACGGCGGGCAGGAGAGGATGAGGGTGACAGTCACAGCAGGAGGTCGCATGCGGCGCGAGGAGGCAGCGGCAGTAGGCCGGGAGGAGGAGGCAGCCGCAGCATCAGGCCATAATGAGGAGACAGCCGCAGCATCAGGCCATAAGGAGGAGGCAGCCGCAGCAGCAGCAGACCGGGAGGAGGAGGCAGCCGCAGCAGCAGCAGGGACCCTTGCAGCGTGCAGCAGAGGCAACTGGACGGCGACGGCGGGCAGGAGAAGAGAGGGAGAGGGTGACAGTCTCAGCAGGAGGTTGCTTGCGGCACGAGGAGGCAGCGGCAGCGGCAGCAGGCCAGGAGGAGGAGGCAGCAGCAGCAGTGGCCGTGGCAGGCTGTAGCTGGTGACTAGCAGACTGTGGTGGGGCAACAGAAGGAGCAGTGGAGGTGAAAGGCTTTGGTGGGGCAGCAGCAGGAGTGGTGGCAGGTATTGTGATATCGCCAGACAGCATTTGTATTTCAGCAGAAGCTGCAGCAACCTGCACCAGATGTTCTGAAGTTCCCAATTCATCTGCCAATTTGTGTAGGGCATGTCCCGCTCTGTCCTTCTCCACTGTCCACCTCCACATCCACATCTACAGGAGACTCCCCTCTAAGTAAAGAAGATACATACTACATGTATTTCATTGCAGTGAACACTTTGAAAAACAAAGAATTGATCTGAGCAGCAACATTAAATTGATGTGTTTATGTATATGTGTATGTAAGCATTCAAATGCATGTAGTAACGCATTAGTAAAGACTTTTAGTGTAATAGCAGTAGTATGGTAGTGACCTTTACAACTACTATTACAGCGCTTACGCTGTACCTTGCATCTACCTTGCCATTTTGACAACATAGTGATTGTGCAAACAGTATTATATTGTGCATATAGTATACATTTGCAATGCTCAGCATGCATTATATAACTATATAACTATTATATGCATAGATACATAGATACCCAGTAAATTTGCATACCTATTATATGACCATAAAATATAGAATAACATTTGCTATTACTATTATTATTATTATTATTATTATTATTATTAAAAGCACTAAATGAGGTCAAGTAGTTATGCAGCCACCCAATGTGTACTAGTGTGAATGTCAATTGCTGTGTTCTATCTTTTATGTTCTATGTGCTTGTCTGCTTATAACTTATGTCTCACTGTGTCTTATGTGTATTGTGCCAGCGAGTGCAATACATTGCCCCACGGGGATAAATAAAGTTCTAACTAACTAACTTATTATTGTTATTATATATAGAGTCATAGCTAGCTAGCTAGCTATCTATCTATCTATCTATCTATCTATCTATCTATCTATCTATCTATCTATCTATCTATCTATCTATCTATCTATCTATCTATCTATCTATCTATCTATCTATCTATCTATCTATCTATCTATCTATCTATCTATCTATCTATCTATCTATCTATCTATCTATCTATCTATCTATCGGTGCCTGCATACAGTCGGTGTAGTCATGCTAGTGTGCAGTCGCATGTAGGCTACTTACACGTCCAAAACGGGATCTATGCGCTCGTCAAACGGCTCCTCCTCAGCTGAGTCCATGTTCTCAGGATATCCATTACTGAGACAATCAAATGTCATCATCAATGTCGTCGTCAAATAACAGCTGTAGGACTTTATCCGTATTAAAATAGCGACGCTGCATCTTCCTGGGTTTTTTAAATTTCGCGCTGTCGGGAAACACCGCTGTGCGCAACTGCGAGAAGGTAATTTACGCACATGGCCAGGCAAAACACAAGCAACCGAACATGATGGTTACGCATGGACCAATCGCGTTTGCTTTTCGCTCTAACGTGGGGAATCCCCTGATTTTGTCAACCAAATGGGCGAATACTATTGGCCGAATAAGATATCATTGACCTTTAAACTCCATGGTTTGGGCTATTGTTATTTTACGCAACCTTGTTCAAACCCGGAAGTAGATTTCGCGTGTAGAACTCGCTTGACAAAAGTTAATCAAACACAAAAAATAATGAAATATAACGAAAAGAAACGATGGATTCTAACAGATAACAAGTTAATGCTTCAGTCTACAGCCACGCTTTTGAAGAATAAAGGATTTTATTATCATCAAAATGTCGAAGTCTCCGTGGATTATTTCAATGAGGGAATTCAGTCACTTGTAACACCTAAAGGTAGGCAAACTCATAACACATCAAATTCAAACTTTAAGTCTTCACACTTAACCCTTTAAGCGCCACAATTTATTTTTCAAAAAAGCTGAATTTTGGCATGATAAATTCAAATGACTGTGGCTTGACACTGGTAACAGATAGAGCTTGACTGTCAATTAGACAAATATTGGGGATGACCCCAAGATTATTTTGGGAGTAAATATGCATACCTAATTTGCATATTATGACGTCATATGGTGGCGGCCATTTTGAATTTATAATAATTTTTGGAAAATATTGATAATTTTCAATAGATTATTGAATTTATTTAGCAATATTTGACATTCCATTACTATCACGTAGTGCACATACACTATGGTCAAGGACATAAGTAGTTTTAGGCAGAATATATATAGTATATATTGTAATATTGCAATAGGCCTAATATAATGCAATATTTTTCAAAAAAGCTGAATGTTGGCATGATAAATTCAAATGACTGTGGCTTGACACTGGTAACAGATAGAGCTTGACTGTCAATTAGACAAATATTGGGGATGACCCCAAGATTATTTTGGGAGTAAATATGCATACCTAATTTGCATATTATGAAGTCATATGGTGGCGGCCATTTTGAATTTTTAATAATTTTTGGAAAATATTGATAATTTTCAATAGATTATTGAATTTATTTAGCAATATTTGACATTCCATTACTATCACGTAGCGCACATACACTATGGTCAAGGAAATAGGTAGTTTTAGGCAGAATATATATAGTATATATTGTAATATTGCAATAGGCCTAATATAATGCAATAATATTGAAATATATAATGCAACAATTACTACTTTTGCCTGGAGGGCCGAACATGTTTGTATCTGTAACCTGTACCTTTTTAGCTTGTGAAACTTTCACAGAAAGGGTCAGCACACACATATTCAATTCATATTTATGCCTATTTTTACATCTGTATAGCCTACTATGGCCTTTGGAGCAGGCGCTGTATAGGCAGTAAAATGGTTGATCATGGCACAGTCTAGCTCAGTGACTTCTACAGTTTGTCACTTACATTTCACAAAACTAATGGGCAAATTGTCAACATAATGGGTATGAAATCACAAGTATTATATCCATAGTATTGTGTCCAACGTAATTAGGCTACGTTATAGCCTGACACCTGAAGCCGATCAGGAACACAATCCCCGCCCCCTCGCGTGGAGAGCGCAGCGCCCTTCCACCCTCTCCCCCGTTTGAGAGAAATATATCGCCACCTCTTTCGTCTTTATTTGCTGTTTTACTGATTTATAACTCTTACAAAGACAGTCAAAACGCTGTGACCAGTCTGATTGTCAACAACGAGTCTAAAACATTCATGTTTTAGGGTTGCCTATGCGTCTTCTCTTCACCGTGCGTTCTATTACCAAAACCTCTCCATGCGGAGATATGGCACGTTCGCCGCTGCCATCCACCCAGTAGAAGTCAGAAAGAGGGACAGAATGAGTGCGTGTGTGCTGCTTGGTGAACAGTGTTTGTCTGATCCCGGGATTATTGCGTTTGCGTCCGGATAGGTGGCTACCCGCATCTCCGAGGGCTGAATGGAGGCAGCCCAAGCTAACATTACCAGGCCCACTTCTCTCACCCTAATTCCTCCACCAATACCTGTATGGACACCACGATTGCATTCGCCACTACCACCGACTCACTTGAGATCGGATAAAGTCACCGAATGAGTTTCAATGTATGTGTGTGCTTAGAGAACATCCTTGCTTCGCATGTCGGCATCACAGCCTTCGGAAGTTTCGCCACGGTAAACAAAGAGTGCTCGTCCGATCATTATCCCCCTCGTGAGATAAAAACTGTCCTTCGGAGTCAGAATAGGCAAATAACATGCTCAGAACTTCATCACGATTCAACTTCTCACTAGCCATGATGAAATAGCTCGCTGATAGTTCACTGATAACAACACAAACCCAACTCGCACGCCTCGAGTCAAAGACGCAAAGTGGCTACTTCCGCATTTTGTAGTCGCGTCACAGGTCGCGTCTTTTACTGCTTCACCAAAGACTCTGTGAACTACAAAATGACGCAATCGTAGTCTTGTTTGAAAGGGTAGCATGTCTGCCAACTACTGGTAGGGAGGATGAACACTATTAAGACCGCTGGTTTGATCTACATGCGCTTTTGTTCATGATGACGTCCTGTCGCAATTCTGCGACTTTGGCGCTTAAAGGGTTAAGGTATGTCTTTGTGGTGGTGTAAATGAATTTTACATGGGGTTTCAGACCGTTTCAAACGCTCCTATTATGTTTATACATGATGTTAGTTTGACGAAGTCGGACTATTTGTTTACATTATCAATGAACATAGCGTGCGGTTGATGGAGGATTATGAACAAACCGTGGCAGCTACAATCGTTGGGTTTTCTGTGTTTGTAGAACCAAGTGTGTTTATTAGTTGTGTGTATCGATTTTCTCTCTGAAACATTTTGTTTATACAAATATGTGTGTACTTTTTGTTTCGATCGGTTGATGTCCCGTATGCGCATCCGCTAGGGGCGCTAAAGCATCAAAGGGTTAACTGTCTGAGATGACACGTGTGCTTATCAGTAACGGATTTGGCCAATGTGGATGGAGCTTTTGTGAATTCTGAACAGTTCGTTTGCACCCAGTTAATGAAGAAAGGCAACTTTGAAGTAAGTGATTTAAACTTTGTGCCTGCTTACTGCACATTAACTCCGTGATAATTAAGATGGCTGACGGCGATGCTGACACGCGTGGCGAGGATACATTGGAACAGGGAAGGGAGCGCAAGCTAACTGAGAAGGGAAAGGAGGAGAGATTACAGCGGTTCATAGGATTGAGAAGACGAACGTTAGCCACGCTAACCAGCCAAATTAAAGAGATAGAGACATTAAAGTGTGATGCTCAAAATGTGGAAATTGTTCATCTTAAAATGGAGAGTGATTTTGCACAGTCTCTAAACGAGTTTAATAAGCTCAATTATGAAGTTTCTAGTCTGCTGTCTGAAAAGGAAAAAAATCAGGACCAAAATTATTGGTTTGAACCGAAAATGGATCAGATAACAGGCTTCATGAAAGAAACTAAAAGATGGCTGGCAGAAGTGCATGATTCCACAGAGGAGGAAAAATTGCTCTTAGATGTTCCTACTGAACAACTGATAAGTGTAGAAGATACTATTTTGCCCAGTGACAGCATTTCACAGATAGGGGCCAGGAATGTTGCAAAAGCACACTCCCAAGTAAGTAACACCTCCAACACCTCACGTGTGTCATCCACACGTGCCCGTCAGGAAGCAGAGCATGCTGCTCTACAGAAACGCGCAGAAGCGCTGAAGAAAAAACAGGAGCTTGAATTCCAAGAAATTAGAATTAAAGCAGAAAAAGAAGAATTAGAACTGGAGACAGCATTAGCTGAAAGTCAAGCAAAAATACAAGTGCTTAAAGAGTATGAAACACTGGAAGATGGTAGAGGGAGTCGTGTGTCAGTGCACAAATAAATCAGTGGGAGCATAAAGAAGGAAAGAGTTAGCATGTTGCTACCACAACGCGCTACAATGAATGTTCCAACTCCAAGACCAGCGCAGCGCACTCGACTACCACAACAGCCACAGCCAGTCTCAAACCAAGGACCTAGAACACAAACAGGGAATGACATTGTGTCAGTCATGCAGAAGCAGAACGCAATTACTGAATTGCTAGTAAAGCAACAGCAGCTTTCACAGCTACCCACAAAAGACATTTCCGTGTTCAAAGGTGATGCACTGCAGTTCAAGTCCTTCATGAGGGCATTTGAACATACCATAGAGCATAAAACAGAGAACGACCAGGATAAGTTATACTTCTTGGAACAATTTACAGATGGTGAGCCCCAAGAGCTCGTTCGCAGTTGCGCTCAAATGGCACCAAGCAAGGGCTACAAAGAAGCTAAGCGCCTTCTACATAAGCATTATGGAGATGAGTTTCGGATCACCAGTGCTTACATGGAGAAAGCTCTCAAATGGCCACAGGTGAAGGCAGATGATGGAAAAGCGTTAAACGCTTGCGCAATGTTCCTGATAGGATGTCGTAACTCAATGGAGGATATTGAATTCTTAGAAGAGATGGATAATCCTACCAATCTGCGCGCATTGATATCCAAGCTGCCCTACAAAATGAAAGAACGTTGGCGAACAGAAGCTTTCGACCTCAAAGAACGACGTGGTCGCAGGGCCAGGTTTACTGATTTGGTCAACTTCATAGACCGCCAAGCTAAGATAGCAGTCGATCCTCTCTTTGGTGATATATCGGATAGCCGCTCACCCACAGCTACAAAGACGAACCAAAAAGGAAAGCAGCCCGTGAAGAAGGAGTTTCGTGGAAGCAGTTTTGCAACCAATGTTGTACCTGAAGGCAAAGAGCCTCCAGAAAAGACAGTCAAAGTCAAGCCTGCTAGCAGTGGAAAAGCGGTGAACGCCTTTGATAAACCCTGTCTGTTCTGTCAGCAGCCACACGCTCTTGCTGCCTGCGGTAAGATCAAAGGCCAGCCTCATCAAGAACGAGTGGAATTCCTGAAAACGAAGGGTCTATGTTTTGGATGCTTAATCCCTGGCCATCTCAGCAAATCCTGTAAGAGAAAACTAGAGTGCAAAGAATGTGGATTCAAGCACCCTGACATTCTGCACAAAGAGAAGGATGACAGTTCCGCCTCACCAAGAAAGAATGATGGCGCTACTGCTGAAGAGGTGCTAGCCGCTGAGGTTCCCATCACCAAGGAGTCTTGCGCCCTCACAGGGGCCGGAGAAGCTGAATGTGTGCTGTGGATAGTTCCGGTGAAAGTCAAGGCGAAGAATAGCGACCAGTACGTAGAAACGTACGCCTTTCTCGACCCAGGAAGCACAGCAACATTCTGCACGGAAGACCTTCAAAGGAAATTGAACGTGAAAGGGAAACCAACCAGAATACGTCTCAGCACCATGGGTCAAGATGCACCGGAGAACCAGAAGCTCATGGACAGTCAGGTTCTAACAGAGCTTAGAGTGTGTGGGCTGGAGGACAGTATGTACGTCGAGTTGCCCAAGGTGTTTACTCACAGCAGCATACCTGTTCATGCCGGAAACATACCCAAGCAGTCGGATATCCAACAGTGGCCTTACCTGAGTGAAGTGCGCTTGCCAGAGCTAGAAGCGGATGTAGGCCTGCTTATTGGAGCAAACTGTGCAGGAGCAATAGAACCCTGGCGCATCATTAATGGCCAAGATGGAGGTCCATACGCCCTCAAGACAACCATCGGCTGGGTGTTGAGTGAACCTGTAAGGAGAAATGAAACTGAGAATGAACCATCTCATGCATTCATGAACAGAATCTCATTGTTGGAGATAGAGAACCTGTTGATCCAACAGTATAATGCTGACTTCCCGGAACGCAATTATGATGACAAGGAAGAGCTGTCTCAGGAAGACAAGCAGTTCTTGCGGTCTGTGGAAAGGACAACAGTCCTTGAGAATGGGCATTACTGTGTCGGATTGCCACTCCGAAATGAAAAGCTCCAGATGCCCAATAATCGTTGTGTGGCAGAGCAACGCATTGCGTCGTTGGAAAAGAAGCTCAAGAAGAATCCTGAGTTCTTCGAAGACTACAAGAACTTCATGGAAGCAATCATTACCAAGGGCTACGCGGTACGGGTTCCAACGCACCAACTGACCCGTGAGGACAACAGGGTGTTCTACATACCGCACCATGGGGTTTACCACCCAAAGAAAAAGAAGCTTCGGGTGGTATTTGATTGCACATCCTCCTACCAAGAACGGTGTCTGAATAGTGAGTTGCTCCAAGGGCCAGACCTTACCAACACCTTGGTCGGTGTCCTCCTCAGATTCCGCGAGGAGCTTGTAGCAGTGATGGCAGACATTGAGTCAATGTTCTACCAAGTTAATGTGCCAGAACGTGATGCAGACTTACTCCGCTTTCTTTGGTGGCCCAACGGCAGGTTGGACGAGCCCATGGAGGAATTCCGAATGGCAGTGCACCTTTTTGGAGCCACTTCTTCTCCAAGTGTGGCCTCTTATGCACTGAGAAGAACTGCCGAGGATCACAGAGACACTGCATCTCCAGACGCGGTTCAGACAGTACTGCGCCATTTCTACGTGGACGACTGCCTGAAAAGTGTAGCCACAGAAGATGATGCAGTGAGACTGGTCAAGGATCTTCAAGCTTTGTGCAGCAGTGGAGGGTTCACTTTAACAAAGTGGATGAGCAACAGCAGAAAGGTGCTATCGTCAATCCCTGCAGAGCACAGAGCCACTGAGGTCAGAGACCTGGACCTACGACACGACGCTCTACCAGTGGAAAGAACACTCGGTGTGCAGTGGGACACGGAATCCGATACTTTCATGTACAAAATAGAGCTGCAAGACAAGCCAGTGACCAGAAGAGGACTCTTGTCAATCGTAAACTCCATCTACGATCCTCTTGGCTTTCTGGCGACGGTTATCTTGCCTGCTAAGCTTTTGTTGAAAGATCTCTGCAAGGAACAGCTTGGCTGGGATGAAAACATTGATGGAAAGCATGCAGAAGAGTGGAGCAGATGGCTCGAAGATGTCTCTTACCTCTCCAACTTCCATGTGAGTAGATGTTTGAAACCCACCAACTTCGGATGCACTACCTCAGCGCAGTTGCATCATTTTTCGGATGCTTCAGAGTACGCCTACGGCACTGTGTCTTACTTACTGCTGGAGAGAAACATTGTGCTTTCCTTATGGGAAAATCAAGAGTGTCCCCGCTGAAGAAAGTCACAATCCCGAGGCTTGAGTTGACCGCCGCTGTTGTCGCAGTAAAGGTCGACAAGATGTTGCATGAAGAACTGCAAGTTCCACTGCAACAATCTGTCTTCTGGACAGACAGCACTACGGTGCTCAGATACATCGACAGTGACACGGCACGTTTCAAAACGTTTGTTGCTAATAGAGTTTCGATGATCCGAGAAGCAACTAAGCCTTCACAATGGATGTATGTCAAAACAAATGAAAATCCTGCAGATCAAGCCAGCAGAGGCCTGAAGGCAAAGAGCTTGGTCGAAGGAGGAATGTGGATAAGTGGCCCAGACTTTCTGCTGGATGAAAAGAATTGGCCAGAACAGCCTGTGCGAAAGAAGGAAAGCCTAGAAGATGACCCGGAGGTCAAGACCACAGTCGCTGTTCACACGGTCACAGTTGAAGAAAGTATGGCACCAATGAACCAGCTACTTACCTATCATTCTGATTGGAACAAGTTGAAACGATCAGTGGCTTGGATTGTAAGGGTAAAGGAAGCTCTGAGGGAGCGTAAAGAAGAACGCAAGGAGGCGTTAACAACAATCAGCCAAACTGAAAACGACCCTGAAAAACAAAGAAAAAAGTTAGAACAACACATGAAAAGGTTTAAACCTGAAAAGACATTACTTACCTTGGATGACCTGGACGCTGCTGAAGCAGAAATAATAAAGTTCAGTCAAAGACAGCACTTTGAGGAAGAAATCGAAGTCCTGAGGAATGGAAGCCAGCTCAGTCATAAAGGTGTGCTGTATAAGCTTGACCCGATTCTTCAAGATGACACCTTGAGAGTAGGTGGAAGACTTCACAAGTCTGCTATGCCAGAAAGTGCCAAGCACCCAGTGATTCTTTCTAAGCACAGCAGAGTTGCCACTCTAATCTTGAGGGACATACATCAAAGAACAGGCCACTGCGGACGCAATTATGTGTTGGCTCAAATAAGGCAGAAATATTGGATTCCACAAGCCAATTCTGCAATCAGGAAGATCATCCGTAAATGCACGGTGTGCCGCCGGAGGACTGGCAAGGTTGGTGAGCAAAAGATGGCAAGCTTGCCGGAAGATCGCCTCCTCCCAGACCAACCTCCTTTCACGAACACCGGCGTTGATTTCTTCGGCCCGTTTGAGGTTAAACGGGGCCGGGGTACAGTCAAGAGATACGGGGTAATGTTCACGTGTCTCACTCTCCGAGCCGTACACATCGAAGTTGCCGACAGCCTCGACACGGACTCCTGCATAAACGCCATTCGTCGTTTCATATGCAGGAGAGGCCAAGTTACCACCATGAGGTCCGACAATGGCACGAACTTTGTGGCGGCTGAACGAGAGCTAAAGGAAGCCATCCAACAGTTGGATAATGAAAGAATTGAGAGAGACCTGCAACCAAAGGGGATAAAGTGGATATTCAACAGCCCAGCTGCCTCCCACCAGGGTGGAGTTTGGGAAAGGCAAATTCGCACTGCGCGAAGAATCCTCAATTCCCTACTGAAGGATCAGGCAGTGAACGACGACTGTCTCCATACAGTAATGTGTGAAGTTGAGAGCATAATGAATGGCAGGCCGCTCACAAGTGTTTCAGATGATGTCAATGACATAGAGCCTTTAACCCCGAACCATTTGCTGCTTCTGAAGGCTCAACCAATCCTGCCTCCAGGAGTCTTCAGCAAAGATGACACCTACACCCGAAGAAGATGGAAGCAAGTCCAATATCTCGCAGACTTATTCTGGGCCCGTTGGACACGCGAGTATCTTCCACTTCTTCAGGAGCGACAGAAATGGCTGAAGCCTAGAAGAAACTTCATGGCAGGCGATGTGGTGCTGTTGGTGGACAGTTCCTCCCCTCGCAACTCCTGGGTCATGGGGAAAGTAGTGGAGACACTGCCAGACTCGGGTGGAGCTGTGAGAAGAGTGAAAGTGAAGACCAAGACCAGCACGTTGGAGCGTCCTGTGAACAAGCTATGCCTGCTTCAGGAAGCTACGCCTGAGGATGAAGGACAAGTTGATAATTGTGGACATTCTTTAATTTAAGTATTTTGGCTCTTAATGTTTTAAGTTGATAATTGCTTAGTTTTCCAGCCTAACCAATTGGGGCCGGGTAATGTAAGAGCCAGTTAATGGGGAATTAATGTAGAGTAATAATTTAGATTAAAAATGTTTAATTTAATTTTAAGAAACTCATGATGATTATATTTTCTAGAATGCATAAATAAGTTAGTATAAAAAGATAGATAAAAGCGTACTTTTATTGTGAAATGTAATTTTGGCTTCCACTACGTAATGCGTAATAATATTAATGCCCGTATGCACTTTCTAGGTCAGATTGCAGCTGGATACGGTGGAAGCAACACTGGTTGTTGACAAGCTGCAAAGATGGGACAACAAGCTTTGGAGACACGATGTGCCACTACACTTACGATCAGCTAACTCTGCAGTGGTTGGATAAAGTTTGTGGTTGGTCATTGTTAGGTTTTCAGTGGTTTTCAGTAGTAACACAGTCTAACTATTTCATTAGGTACAAGGGAGTAAATGGTGTAACAGCTATATAATATCATGTGCTAGTGTTGTAATTACACCACAAAAGTACATTCACTGGTAACGCTTCACAATAACCTTCCGCGAAATGGTTAACTAACGGTAAGCTAATATTGACTAATGTTAAGCTGTTATTATGTCGTATTGGGGGTTATAAGCTTTGCTGGATATGCGTGATTAACAATAATAATCGTGATGTTGATCTACATACTCGTCAGTATATTTTTTTTCCATACTCGTGCAGCCCTAAATGTTATTGTCAACAGCAAATGTTTAGTAAGTATGATTTAATAATGATATATCAATGCTTATAATTGTATTATAGATGCACAACAAACCATTAGCTATCCATTAGTTAACCATTTTTGCAGAAGGTTATTGTGAAGTGTTACCCTTTTAGTTTTACTTTTGACATCTCTGCTATTTCACCACTCTATTCTACTCTACTAAATCTTGTATTTAACACAAACCCCTGCCATTGCCACTGGGGGGCAGTAGAGAACCTTGAAAGCCTGCTGTAGCCTTTTCATGCAGATTGGATCACTGGCCATCTCACTCCTCTCCTCTCCTCTCCTCTCCTATCCTCTCCTCTCTTCCTCTCCTCTCCTCTCCTCTCCTCTCCTCTCCTCTCCCCCTCCTCTCCTCCTCCTCTCCTCTCTCCTATACACTATCTCCTCTCCTCTCCTCTGCTCTCCTCTCCTCTCCTCTCCTCTCCTCTCCTCTCCTCTCCACTCCTTTCCTCTCCTCTCCTCTTCTCCCCTCTTCTCTTCTCTCCTCCCCTCTCCTCTCCTCTCCTCTCCTCCCCTCTCCTCTCCTCTCTCCTCTCTTCTCTCTTCTCCTCTCCTCTCCTCTCCTCTCCTCTCCTCTCCTCTCCTCTCCTCTCTTCTGCTCTCCTCTCCTCTCCTCTGCTCTCCTCTGCACTTCTCTGCTCTCTCTTCTCCACTCCTCTCCTCTCCTCTCCTCTCCTCTCCTCTCTTCTCCTCTCTCCTCTCCTCTCCTCTCCTCTCCTCTCCTTTCCTCGCCTTTCCTTTCCTCTCCTCCCCCCCCTCTCCTCTCCTCTCCTCTCTTCTCCACTCCTCTCCTCTCCTCTCCTCTCCTCTCTCCTCTCTACACTCTCCTCTCACTTCTCCTCTCACTTCTCATCTCCTCTCTCCTCTCCTCTCCTCTCCTCTCCTCTATGTCTCCTCTCCTTTCCTGTCCACTCCTCTCCTTTCCTTTCCTTTCCACTCCTCTCTTCTCCTCTCCTCTCCTCTCCTCTCCTCTCCTCTCTCCTCTCTTCTCCACTCCTCTCTTCTCCTTTCCTCTACACTCCTCTCCTCTCCTCTCCTCTCTCCTCTCCTCTCCTCTCCTCTCCTCTCATCCTTTCTTACATCACATTAAAGGGCCAAAAGGTTAGGGTTAGGTTAGGGATGACGTCGTTTTCATGGTGCCTGTGACTTGCCTCTCTTAACCCTCTGGTTGTGGTACGGTAAAAAATAATGACATAACTTCTCTATTTTTCATCATACACAAATATGACACTTCATGATATTCTCCAGCTAACCTATTCAAATGGTCAAAATGAAATATAATGAAATTTCGAAAGAATCGTGGAAGATACACCAACTTGTTACATTCATGGAGTTTCGGTCAAAAATGACCGGACCATTAATTTACATCTCCCAAATTTATATACAGTTATTTTACATTCACTTTACTCTCATATTCGTTTTTGTTAGGTCTTTCAGAATACAAACATATGTGCCACATTAGTATAGATGTTTATAGATGTGACAACGACTCTGGCAACGACCCTGAAGATCACTTTTCAGCCGGCTCCGATCTCCCTCACTCAGAACCCCCCACTCTCAGCAACACTCCACCCTGTGACAAATACATGGACACTACATCTACCCATCCCCCAGCTCTGCCTATGGCCTCCACTGTAACTCTGTAACTCTGCCATAGCACCCCCACTGATGGACAGAGCAGGCCCACCAACCCCCACTGCCGCTACCCCCCTCTCCAGCCTCCCACCCCTGCCACTGGAAACAACTTACTCACCACCACCCACCCCTCCAACCCACCCAAACCTCATTCGGCCATCACCGACTATCACCTCTGAACAAGTCAGAGGGGTACTGAAAAAAACTCAAATCCAAGGCAGCTGGCCCTGATGGAGTTTGTGCAAGACTGCTCAAGACATGTGC
>NC_085871.1:55307663-55310163 GCF_034702125.1 Engraulis encrasicolus | reverse complement strand
GAGAATAAATCCACGCTGAACAGCACAGAACACAGAACAGTAGAAACCAAAACAGAACAGCAGAACCCAGAACAGAACAGCAGAACACAGAACAGAACAGAACAGAACAGAACAGCAGAACACAGAACAGAACAGAACAGAACAGAACAGCAGAACACAGAACAGCACAGAACAGCAGAACACAGAACAGAACAGCAGAACCCAGAACAGAACAGCAGAACACAGAACACAGAACAGTAGAACCCAAAACAGAACAGTAGAACCCAGAACAGAACAGCAGAACACAGAACCAAAGACATCTATAGGAAGACTAGATACTAGGGTGCATCAAACGCCCCTCGAAAATGAAAACTTTGCAATATCCAAATCTGCTCTGGTAGTATTGTTCCTTTGCACTATCATAACTCCCTTGTAAATTTCTAGGACATTTTATTGATTTTAAAGGGTTTCACAATAGGCTTGACATTTTGAATGGTAGTGAATGGGCATTTTTAGCTAAATCTGTGCAAAGTGTATTTTGAGACTGTTTTGATCAAAAACATTAAGGGCAGTCATTTGGAAGAATGCTCCAGTTGCTTCTCCACTCCCCCAGGACATCAAAACCCCAACGAAAAAAGGAGGGATACATGGGTGTTTGAACATGGCTGAAATATTAGGAAATAGGGGCTAAAACCTTGATGAAGGAAGGCTCTAAAAAAGGCGCACAGGGAATTTCAAATCAGGGAAAGTGGAAAGGGAACTGGAACATTCTTCCAAATGATTCCCTTTACTAGTTTTGACCAAAATAGTGTAAAAAACACATCCACTGCCATTAAAAATATCAAGCATATGGTGCCACCCTTTAACATCAACCAAAATCTCTAAGATTTCACAAGGGTGTTATATTAATACAAAGGAAGAGTTGGATTTTCAAACGTTGGGGCCTTTGATGCACCCTACTAGATACGTCATCGCATATTTCAAGTACGTCCGCACAGGTCGGCCATATTAGCCCAGCCTAAACTCTCCACAGACCCACCGCTACACCTGAAGTGAACTGAAGAATTGAAACGTTGAGATGCTGAAATGTGTGCTGTTATTTTGCTGAAATATTGACACGTGTATATAAATAGTAGGGCTCCTTAAAACTTAAATATAGACTGAGGTAAAACGCCCCGGAGAATATGCTTCCCACTTATTTATTTGTCCAAAGATAGAGGTCCAAGAGCAAATACACATTGTAGTGCATTACGTTGATGGAAGGAATATATTAATTGCATTTGCACCAAAATTAAAGACGACAGATGACGTACTGGAAGAGAGATTTATATCGCAACAATTTAATTCTAAGCGTCATGACTCATTTTGAACACAAGGTGGAGCTGTCGAACCCAAAGCAGAATGAAGCCCACATTGGAAAGTTTAACTGTTATTTTACTGAAAATATAAAGGAATACTTTGTGCATTTGCTTATGGGATCTATTTATTTACTTGAATAGGCCTACTAAACCATATTACATGATTGTAGGCTCATGTACATTATAGGGTTGCACGGTATACTGGTATAAAAAAAAGTACCTCGGTAAAAAGGCATCTAAAACGGTACAATACTGCGTTTGAAAAGTACCGGTATGCAACAATGTGGCAAACGGCAACAGCTGCTGCTTATTAACACTCCAAACTGAATAGCGGTTAGCGTTGTAACTTTAACTTACAGTTGGAATAGTGTATGCAGAATTTGCATTAGTGACATCATTTTTGATTGCTTTGTGAATCCATCCTGTAAAATTGCGTCTTTGGTTGTAGCAAGTTGGCTAAACATGCTAGGTTACGAGACTAGCTCATTTACACGGAGGGACACAGAAAGAAGAGGGGGCTTTTGATCCTGCTACTGCGTGTGTGGGAGTGAGTGGGTGAGTGAGAGAGAGAGAGGCGCTTCGGATTGGATCAGCGCGAGTTTCAGGTTAACCCCTGAAGTGCTGGGGAACAGCAAGTAGTGGCTCCTGTAATATTGAGTTGGGGTTTTGGTTAAAATGTACCGGCAGTGAAAACAAGGAAATGAGCGAGAAATAATTCACTTCACATTCACTAACAGTCCATATCACATTTGAATTGAAAGTAACTTACTATGATGTGATGTGTGTTATCCAAATTAATATCCACTCACGTTCTTGTATTTTGTGTCATTTTAACAAAATGATTTGGATGGGATTATTTAAAAAATGCTACTGTTTCAGTGCAGAGTAGACTATTATGACAGTGTTATATTGAGATTGGTGTGATCTGTACCGGGAGCTGGAAAAATATTGCATTACAGGACATAGAACTTTTTTTTTATTATTTTTTTAGTACCGAAAAGTACTGAAAAGTACCGAAATACATGTTGATACCGATACCGGTACCAAAATATTGGTATCGTGACAACACTAGTAGATTATAAAGTTATATAATGTAATATAATATAACATCACGGGAAAATGAATCACTATGCAGTATCAACACAATACTTATGTTCAGATTT
>NC_085871.1:55297663-55302663 GCF_034702125.1 Engraulis encrasicolus | reverse complement strand
TTTGGTCGTTTATTCAGTAGAATTATCCACGTAATGTCACTACAAGGCTGCTTCCGTCTTTCGCGTTGTTTCACAGGGGAGAAGTACTTCCGCAATGTCCGAGGTTTGTAGTTTTGTAGTTTTCTTAAACAAAATACCATATAAGGCATCCCAATGTGTTTAGAACTGAAGTACTACATGTCTGCCACCCAATGGAGTGGAAGTTGAACTACATTTGATATCCTATTTGAAAAAAACGGCCGTTGTAATCAATACGGCATCTCGTCGACAAAAGTCGCCTGTGGCGCCCAGAGGGTTAACGAGTAGAGGGAATGCAGTGCAGCTGGATGGCCAATGAGGTGAGAGAGTGAGAACAGGTGGAGCAATTAGGCAGAGCAGAGTGGAGAGTGAGGGATAATTGAAAGTGATTAGCTTGTAGACAGAGGCTAGGAGTGATATCATGACAATCTTTGCGCAATACACGCGGCTTCAAACAAACAGCCATTCACACGAACACAAACACTGAAACTTTTCCCCGACTTCGGCTACACTCACGCGATAACAATAAACATACACTCACTGAGCAGCGCAGGTTAAATCCTGTTTGCTATGTCCCCCATTTCTTTGGTTTTTGATGAGTTCTCCATTTTTGCCCAATAGTTTGAACTCCAGCAGCATTTGTTTGGGGAAGGTTTGTATGGTGTGCGCGCCACCATGACAGGCAAACTCGAGCAGTGGGGCTGAGGGCTAGTTCAAGCGCCTCAGCTCTGCGCAATGCAGCGTGGGTACGGGGCAAACTACTTTTTACGGGGTTTTTTGATGAAATGTTGAAATATCGTGCTTTACATGGGAAACTGTACAATGATTATGATGCATATGAAGTGTATTATTATGCAACTAATTACTGAATGTAGATGTCATGTGTAAAAGTGCCTATTAGTCATTATTGAAGTTAAATGTGCAGATAGTATGACCTGTGGGAGGGGTTGAGCATTTGAAATACTGGGCTGTGATCATTCTATGAGGGAGAGAGAGTGATAAGAAGCATCGAGTACCAGCTCAGGTAAACAGTTGTACTGCAGATTGTGGCTGTAAGTGGATTTACCTTTTTTGGAACTGGATTATTTTGGAGATTAATATTTTGCGTCTTTTTGATGGACTTGAATAATTATTTTGGACTCTCAAATTAGTTTATTTTCTTTATTGAATTTTTCTTTTTATTGGCCAACTTTATTTACAAGCCACAATTTCACATTTTTGTCACTTTGGGTGCACTTCATAATAAACACTGTGCACTTAACTGGTGGAGCCAGTCTGTTTTTTCTCTAATTAACCCAACCTGAGCCGTGGTACTTTGTGACACTGGCTTAAGACATGTATTAGCAATCTTCTGTGTTTACTCTTTCCAAAGCTTGATCACAACCCAAACTAGCCAAATGACCCTGTTCAAAAGTTTACATACCCTAGTTTCTGATGCTGAATATGGCCCTGTTTAACATCAAGGACCACTCTAAATTGTTTGTGGTAGTAGTGGATAAGGCTCTTACGTTTCTCAGATGACAAAACAGCATTTTCGTCCTGGCAGAATGGTTGTTTCCTATAATATCTTTGGGTGTCTTGCTGGAACCTCACATTTGAGGTTTCCCCTGAGTGGCTCAATGATGTTGAGATCAGGAGAGTGAGATGGTCGCATCATTGCAATGATCATTGCAAGGGAAATTGTTCAGGAGGCATAGGACAACCAAAAAATAACTTCAGGTGAAATATAGGACAACATGAAAAGATATTTTAAACTGTACAGGAAAGAGGCACCTGAGGAAAGATGGGCTGTTGGGGGTTGCCAGGAGAAAGCCATTACTACAAAAATGTAAACATGTTATTTTACATATGATACACCCAAATAGCATAGTGAGAAGCATCAGAATGCTTGTGAAAAAGTCATTTGGAAAAATTAGATAAATATGCAACTTTCTTCAGCCACTATTAACAGTACCATTTGGAGAACAGTCAACGGAGCCTATGATGAAAGTTACACCATCCCTTCTGTGAAACATCGTCATGGACCACTGATGTCATGGGGACATTTGAGTTAATAATGCACTACTTTTGGTCAATGCTCACAGAATAATGAATACATTGCCCTGTGAAAAATACTGGAGGAAACTTGACACACATCAGCCTTGAAACTGCACATGGTCCATTGTTTGGACATGCCAACATGACAATATTTCAACACAGAAAGCAAAATCAACCCGTCATTAGCTTCAGAAAGACCGTCTCACTCTCCTGATCTCAACATCGCTGAGCCACTCAGGGGAAACTTCAAATGTGAGATTCCAGCAAGACACCCAAAAATAGTAAAGGAATCAACCATTCTGCCAGGAAGAATGTGTTGTTTTGTCATCTGAGAACATTAAGAGCCTTATCCACAACTACCCCAAACAATTTTGATGTTAAACATGGCCATATTCAGCATCAGAAACTAGGGCATGTAAACTTTTGAACAGGGTAATTTGGATAGTTTGGGTTGTGATCATGCTTTCGAAATGTAAACACAGAAGATTGCTAATAAATATCTTAAGCCAGTCACTAGCAATGAGTGAAAAAAAAGGTTTTGTGTGTTTTAGGTTTTGTTTGAAATTGCCAAGAAAGCGTATGTTCTGCTGGGGTATGTAAACATATGAGAACCACTGTATACATAAGGAGAGGAGAGGGGAGGGGAGGGCAGGAGAGGAGAGGAGAGGAGAGGAGAGGAGAGGAGAGGAGAGGAGAGGAGGGGACAGGAGAGGAGAGGAGAGGAGGGGAGAGGAGAGGAGAAGAGAGGAGAGGAGAGGAGAGGAGAGGAGAGGAGAGGAGATGAGAGGAGAGGAGACAAGACGAGAGGGGAGGAGAGGAGAGGTGACGGAGGAGAGGAGAGGAAAGGAGAGGAGAGGAGAAGAGGAGGAGAGGAGAGAAGAGGAGAGGAGAGGAGAGGAGAGGAGAGGAGAGGGGAGGAGAGGAGAGGAGTGGACATGGGGAGAGGAGAGAGGAGAGGAGAGGAGAGGAGAGGAGAGGAGAGGACAAAAAGAAAGGAGGAGAGAGGAGGAGAGGAGAGGGGGGAGGAGAGGAGAGGAGAGGAGAGGAGAGGAGATGTGAGGGGAGGAGAGGAGTGGAGAAGTGAATGAGAGGAAGAGGAGAGGAGAGGAGAGGAGAGGAGAGGAGAGGAGAGGAGAGGAGAGGAGAGGAGACGAGACGAGACGAGAGGAGACGAGATGATGAGGAGAGGAGAAGAGAAGAGGAAAGGAGAAGAGAAGAGGAAAGGAGAGGAGAGGAGAGGAAGAGGAGAGGAGAGGAGAGGAGAGGGGAGGGGAGGGGAGGGGAGGGGAGGAGAGGAGAGGAGAGGAGAGGAGAGGAGAGGAGAGGAAGAGGAGAGGAGAGGAGAGAAGAGGAGAGAGGAGAGGAGAGGAGAGGAGAGGAGGAGAGGAGAGGAGAGGAGAGGAGAGGAGAGGAGTGGGGAGGAGAGGGGAGGAGAGGGGAGAGAGGAGAAGAGGAGAGGAGAGGAGAGGAGAGGGGAGGAGATGAGGATAGAAGAGGAGAAGAGAGGAGAGGAGAGGAGAGAAGAGGAGGAGGAGAGGAGGGGAGAGGAGAGGAGAGGAGGGGAGAGGAGAGGAGAGGAGAGGAAGAGATGAGAGGAGAGGAGAAGAGGAATACAGGGAGGGGAGGAGAAGAGAGGAGAGGAGGGGAGAGGAGAGGAGAGGAAAGGAGAGGTGAGGAGAGGAGAGGAAGAGAAGAGAAGAGAAGAGAGGAGAGGAGAGAAGAGGAGAGGAGAGGAGAGGAGAGGAGAAGAGGAGGAGAGGAGAGGAAAGAGGAGAGGAGAGGAAAGGAGAGGAGAGAAGAGGAGAGATGAGAGGAGAGGACAGGAGAGAGGGGAGGGGAGGAGAGGAGAAGAGAGGAAGAGGGGAGGAGAGGGGAGAGGAGAGGAAAGGAGAGGAGAGAAGAGGAGAGATGAGAGGAGAGGACAGGAGAGGAGAGGAGAGGAGAGGAGAGGAGAGGAAAGGAGAGGAGAGGAGAGGAGAGAAGAGAGGATAGGATAGGAGAGAAGAGAAGAGGAGAGGAGAGGAGAGGAGAGGAGAGGAGAGGAGGAAGAAGGGGAGAAGAGAGGATAGGAGAGAAGAGGAGAGGAGATGAGGAAGAAGAGGAGAAGAGAGGAGAGAGGAGAGGAGAGGAGAGGAGAGGAGAGGAGGAACAAGAGGAGAAGAGAGGATAAAGGGCCGTACACACAGGTCGCTGCTATTTACTCGCTACTTGCTCACTCGCCTACACTGATAAAAATGATTTTTTGCCTTTGTAAATACAATGAGAACAATTAAAGTAATTTCTACATAAATTAATCAATTCTGAGAATTACTCAAACATGGCATGTGTTATTCACTGTAATGCTTGGAGTTTCTGCGTAATTGTGTGTCTAAACATTTAGTCAAATAAGTTCACTAAATGTAACCTGAGTAACTACAGTAAACATTGCTGATATATTGTTGCCATTATAATAACTACAGAAATTCAAGTAAAAGTTGCCGAACGCTGGTGTGACGTCAGATGGTAGACATGAATCACGTGCCCCTAGAGCTGCTTGTCTCACTTTACTGATCTGATGAACTTGATGCGTGCTTGGTGAAAATCTGAGTGTGCCGGTTCGCGGACCAAACTCGGCGTGCATTCAGTTCTGTCGGTGTTGTTGGTCGTCGGTTTTCCCTTTCCCGGACGTTTTGAAAGTGTGGAAATACACCACGGTTAAGGTAAGCACGCATAAATCAATTCAATGTCGAGGTTTGCAACTGCCGTTTGAACGCATTGTGGGCTATTGCAGCAAACGCATGGATATGTACATGTAGGAAAGTAGGACATTGGTAGGCTACGAACTAAGACATTTTTTGGGGGGTGAAATCATTGTTTTTACAACAACGGAAGCATGGTGAATTGTGGTTTTTTTCACGGGCAGAGCCGTTCTTATCCAGGGCTCTGTTCACGGATGGTTAGCTGGT
>NC_085871.1:55281195-55297563 GCF_034702125.1 Engraulis encrasicolus | reverse complement strand
CGCGAGCTTAGGCTATGCTCTTAGTTTTAAATAAGTCAGTGATTTTAGCACATTTTGTTGCTTCCTCTAAGTTTCTGCTTTCTCTTTTTCTTGCGCTTGTCATAGCCTCTCTTTTCTTTCTCCATTGTGCGTCCTCTCTGTCGTCTAGTTTTAACAGCATAGCCAGTCAACTACATTGGAGGTGAATATGAGTTTTATCAAAAGAGGGTCTGCAGGGAGGGGTGGGCCTTCGAGAACCAAAGCATTTCATTGGACTAGCACAAAGTGCATCAAGAGAAGCATCCAATGGGCTCCGATGTGTCTTTTTTTACCGTCGCAGACAAAAAAAAAGAAAATATATATTTTATTATTATTATTTCTGGCCCCCGGAGGGCCCGAGACGCACGAGGGCCCACCGGGATTTGCACGGTACGCCAGATGGCCAGTCCAGGCCTGCTTAGGCGGCACTTCTCTCCTCCTGCAATTGTATTTTCTGGTTGCCAGCACCTCTGTTTCTGGTGTGCGTTTTGCACCTCCACTCATCACTGTACTGTACCGAACACCTGTTTCCGATGGTTCGGTACAGATAAATGTACCCTTGCAGGCGTACAAACCATACATTCTGCCAAAGTATGCCAATTTATGTGCAGCATGGTATACAAGTGCTCGTGTGCATGTTTGTGACGGCCAAAAGCAGCAACAGCAGCCAGCCACGTGTTCTGGCTTAGGGCCATACAATTAGCAAAGGAACAGTAGCATCTCTTCTTAATGGCTTTTTAGTTGCATGCAGTGACAAGTATATACCAATGTCAGTCGGTTGTTCAGTTTTTCGTTCAGAAACCGGTTTGCTTTTTGGAGGGTTAGGGTTATACATGTTGCCTTTATCCCGATACCAATGCACCCTATGTACCCATTCTCAATATACACACACACACACACACACTCTCTCTCTCTCATACCCACGGGCTCGTATGTGTGTGGGTGTATGTGTGCATATTTGCAAGACTTTTGTACGTGTGAGTGTGTGTGTGTGTATGTGTGTACCAGAGAAAGAGAGAGAGAGAGGGAGTGTGTGTCTCTGTGATGTGTGTGTCGTACGAGAGAGTCCTTACATTACCACTCTTTTAAAGGGAAGATAATTATCATACAGCGTTCTCTCTCCGCAGATGAGCACTCGCGTAATAGCCTGGAAAAAGACCTGACTGCTTTTATGTGTCGTGGTTGAAAGGGAAGCGATTTATCATTCTCCTAAAGATAATAAGCTCATCTCCTCGCAGCATCGCCGCACAGATAGATTGCTCGGCAGATGGAAAACAATAAACAGGGATTACAATGTTTTTTGGGTTTATTGTGTAGGTGCAATAGAGCATCGCTCTCAGTGTGTGTTTGTGTGTGTGAGACAGAGAGAGAGAGAGGAAGAGAAAGAAGAGAGATGAATGACAAATAGGGGAGCGATTGAACATTTTTGTGTGTGTGTGGGTGTGCGCACAAGCGTGTTTTGTTTGCGTGCGCACATGCATGTGTTTGTGTGTGATGTTGTGTGTGCATGGGTGTGCTCCTGCATCTTTTTTTCTGTATGTGTGTGTCAGTGTGTGTGTGTGTTCTTTTTTATTTCCACTGGCAAAATGGTTTCATTTCACAATAATCTGGCTCACAGCAGTTACCTCGGTGACAGGAGTGTTTTAGTTACCAGGGAGAAGCATCTCACCAGGCCACCAGACAGCAGACACTTGTTCTTTGTCATGGTGTGTGAAGGTGTGTGCATGTGTTTTCATGGTGTGTGTGTGTGTGTGTGTGTGTGTGTGTGTGTGTGTGTGTGTGTGTGTGTGCACAATGTGTTTGAGTCGTATTGTGCTGTGAAAAGAAATATCCATTTTACTTTTTTCTCACATGCCTTAACCTCATAGCATTCCACCGTGGCACCTGCAACGAGGGCAGCCGACAGGGGGGTGCTGGGGGGGCAAACGGGCATGTTGTCTCGGGCCCAGGGGGAGAGGAGACCCAGAATTAGGTCCTCATTACCGAACGAATAGACCAGGCGCGATGCGATTGAAGCGACAGAGCGATACGCGCGATTGAAGCAACTACAGCATGTCCGTTACAAGCAGAAGGCAAAGCATTCAAACATTCCCATTGGCTGTGGTCACTGGCTGTCGCGGCTGGTTGCCGAACCGCGTCATAGAAAGTTGAAAGGATTTCAACTTTAAACTGTCGCTCTCGTCGCGCAAATCGCCTTTGTCGCGCGACTCAATACAAAGTCAATTACTTCCGTCGCTCGCCCTTGTCGCGGTAGGTGTATTTGTGCGGTTACATTGTATGTATTGTGAGGGGGGGCCTTTTCAGATGACTTTGTCACGGGCCCGACCAATACTCTCAGCGGCCCTGCCTGCAACATGTAATGACGTCATATTTATTTAGCACATGTTTGCAGATCAATTCTGTATGGCCATATAAATGCCATATAAATGTTGCTTAACCTTTTGGATGTTATTGGGAATAAATCAAGATGTTTTTTTGAAATGTAAACAAAATCTGCCCCCATTAGAAAAGTTCAAATCTCGGAAAGGGTTGAGCAGAAAAATTCAGCATCACAGGGTACTGACAAGTCAAGGGTAGCGTGAGCAATATTTTAATTCTGTAGAGTTGCAGGGTTGTTGATATGTAAAACGAGGCATAGAGAACTCTGACAGCACACACTTAGTTTTGATACAGGGACATGTACAGGCTGTGCCTTGGAGAACTGTACCACCGCCATGTTAGATTAAGTTGCGATAAATTGATAGACGAGCCGGAGCGGAAGAACAAACAGACCTGCAAACTCGTCAAAGAAAAAAAGGTGACAGTCTCCAACGGACCCCCCGGGCCCATGTCAGAGGCAACTTGAGCCACGCAAGTAAAAGATATGAGGCAAATAGTTTATTTCACCTGATTCTTTTGCTCTTCAAAGCACTTTGAACTACCATTATCTATTAACTATAGTATAAGGGAAAGTCCTTTAGAAGATATTTATTTGTTTAGAAATCATAACACGCTGATAGGTCAGCCCGAGAATGTTGCAAGCCAACAGAGAAATGTGTACCCGTAAACAAACTCACTCTGTTTTCGGCTTTTGGCAGGACCAACCCGCCCAATTTTTGCCATAGAAGTCAATAGACTTGGGCAGGATTTTGTGCTTCTAGGCGGGTTTTGAGCATTTTTTGGGCTGGAACTCATCAGCCTCATCTGGCAACCCTGACGGTGTCTAATGACTGTTCCACACTGGCAGTAGTGGCATTGCAGTTTATCTTCACGCCTCATAGAAGAAATGTGACTCAAGGCGGGTATACACTGCAATATTTTCACTCGTGGGTGTTAAGCTCCTGCTCACACTGCACGAGGGAATTTCACGATTTAAAAGTACACATCTCACGACTCACGTCCTCATACTATACGAGCCGACAGTGGAATGCGAGCTGAGTGCAACAACGCCCCCTTAGGAGACCCAATTTGAGCACACTCTTTTGCATTGGGTGGGCGAGTTTTGAAGACTCTTGGTTACTCCACCCTCTTTTTTATGTTTTCAGATTGTATTATTTATGATGTTTTGATGGAACTGATGTTTTAATTGCAACCAACCAATGGGGGCGCTTTATGCTCTAGTGGGACCAGGTGTTCAGTAATTGGGGTTGATATAAAGGCACTGTGGATGTGAGTGTTTTGTAAGTTTGAAGCAGAGCCATTTAATAACAGAGTTGCGCAAACCGGGGACCAGGAAGTCGGTTGGTGATGTGATTCGCGTAGATTGAAATGTTTCTTAACAGTAAACTTCTGTTCGTTGGAAACTAACACAGAACCATCACATACCAAACAAAGATTAAGTACAAACAAATTACATTACCTTTACCACATTTTCTGTGTTCTATGGCCACCTCCTGGAACTAAGTAACTTCTAATAGAACTAAAGTGAATGGGGATTTCCATGTTAACGCTCCGTGAGGCTCCATGAGAGCCGCCATTGCTGTGGAAAGATTGGTCCATAGAGGTCTATGGGAGTGGCGTAACTCTGATATTAGATGGCTCTGGTTTGAAGAAGGCCAGATGGCCAAAACGTCACTTCACCAATAAATATACAATTCTTTAACATTTGTATGCACAAGAAGCCAGCAGCTCAAGAAAGACTTTATTGGTGTGCAATACCTCTTTTTTTCTAAAACTACTCCACCCTCTTTGCCACAACCCTTTGTGAGTTCACCTCACATATTTTTGATTAGGATGCTTTACTGGCTTACTATAATGACAATGTATTGTACTGTAGAAGCTACAGTAATGCATTTAGCTTCATCCTTCACGTACACCTATTCTTGCCCTGAGAGCAACAGCAGATATGGACTGGCAAGCTCTCGTCAAAAGGCAGTTATGTTTTGAGAATGCCACTGAAGTCATAAGCCCAAAAAAAAAAAAAAACCATGAGGCTTGGGCTGTCTACAGTTTCTTCAGATAGTGTGGATTGTCTGAACTGAATTGTGAAGGCACTTAAAGTAAAGAGTCCAACCAGCCACCAGTAATCATCTACTGCCATACATTACCTACTTGTGGGAAGGTGTTCTGTCACCTACAGTATGAACTTGGTGAGGACAGCTTGGTTGATCTGGATCCAGAACACAGGGCAGAAAATCGACTCATCGGCATGTTTCATAGCCTAACACATAGAGGTAGAAAATAACACTAGAGAGGACACAGCAATTTGCGACAGCACTGGGAAATGGCAGATTGAGCTTCCCAACTTCCTTAGGAAGTGTAGGTACCTTCAGACAATGCAAGTCAATGGAGAACACGCCCACCCCTGTCAAAAAAAAATTCCTAAAACTGTGTGAATATGAAGTAACACATTAATAAAAGACCAGATTTGAAATGTCAGGCTAAATATCTACTTAAATCATATGAGTCGATAAAATACATTTAAAAATCAAATAATATATTTTATGAACATAGCTAGCAACACACTTTAACTATTGTCCTTGTATAGTGTGGTGATGGACATTTTCACATAATTAAGCCATTTTTGACAGAGGTGAGCCTCGTTCTCCGTTCATTTCCATTTCTCTGATCTACCTACAGATAATGGCCGATACACTGATAAAAATGATTTTTTGCCTTTGTAAATACAATGAGAACAATTAAAGTAATTTCTACATAAATTAATCAATTCTGAGAATTACTCAAACATGGCATGTGTTATTCACTGTAATGCTTGGAGTTTCTGCGTAATTGTGTGTCTAAACATTTAGTCAAATAAGTTCACTAAATGTAACCTGAGTAACTACAGTAAACATTGCTGATATATTGTTGCCATTATAATAACTACAGAAATTCAAGTAAAAGTTGCCGAACGCTGGTGTGACGCCAGATGGTAGACATGAATCACGTGCCCCTAGAAGCTGCTTTGTCTCACTTTACTGATCTGATGAACTTGATGCGTGCTTGGTGAAAAACTGAGTGTGCCGGTTCGCGGACCAAACTCGGCGTGCATTCAGTTCTGTCGGTGTTGTTGGTCGTCGGTTTTCCCTTTCCCGGACGTTTTGAAAGTGTGGAAATACACCACGGTTAAGGTAAGCACGCATAAATCAATTCAATGTGGAGGTTTGCAACTGCCGTTTGAACGCATTGTGGGCTATTGCAGCAAACGCATGGATATGTACATGTAGGAAAGTAGGACAGAGGTAGGCTACGAACTAAGACATTTTTTGGGGGGTGAAATCATTGTTTTTACAACAACGGAAGCATGGTCAATTGTGTTTTTTTTTCACGGGCAGAGCCGTTTCTTATCCAGGGCTCTGTTTCACGGATGGTTAGCTGGTGAAGTTGCTAGCACGACAAGTGTGCGCTATGATTAGGCTAGTTCCACATAGCAGTTTATGAAATGCAACCATATTGCTGCAAGGCGAACTGGAGTTATTTTTCAATTGTGAATCCATGCTAAATAAGCATGCATCGCTCACTTATGAAGGGCGGGCTTACGGGGAAGACTCAAAATGAAGAGGCTAGACAGACATGCGAAGTATTTTGAAGTGGAACAGTAACATCAGGAATTCTGGTCACTGATGTGGTAATTAGCGCGGTTTTGATTCTGATGACGTGGAATTAAACGTTAGTTTTGTATTAAAATCAGATGTTAATCGATACATTGATATGGAGTGACGTTGAATGAGAAGTAAAATGACGTGAGCCACGAATACAATGTTTTTGAGAGCGATTTTTAGAATGATTTCATTTCACCGTTATTATCAAAGTAAGATGGCGGCTGCCCTCGTGGCTGTGATATACAAAGTAGGAGGAAAGCATGATGGAGAGTAGATAACCCTTAAATGCAGATGAAAATAAAGCCGTTTTCCTTATTAAAACGCGTTACCCGACATTGTTTGGGGGCCGTTCTGATTTTGACATTAAGCTGGTTCAAGCATTTGGCAGCATAATGGTTAGATCTAAAATGTCCCTTTCACTCTGTCTATTTTATCCATGAAGGCACAACCATTACAGGGCTAGGCTTCGAGCTCACACACTCTCCATAACCTAATTCTTGCCTACTTCAGTACACTAAAAAGCAAGTGACACAGTTTTGCCTCAATTGTCGCCAAAGATCATCATGCATCGTTTTTCGTTCTCAAAATGTTGAAACATTGTCATTATTGAAGTGGTTATTGTGCATATTATTAATTAATGGTCCACTGTGTTCGTTATTTTACAGGAAGAGCTGGAGCTTTTAACCCTTCACGAGGCACCCCATTAAGGGTAAGTTGACCACCCAATCAGAAGGCAGCCATGGGTAAGCGGTTGGTGTGTGGTGTCAGACTTGTAGCCCCAATGGTTGCCGGTTTCGACTTTCCAACCTGCCCGGTTGGTGGGGGGAGTAATTAACCAGTGCTCTCCCCCATCCTCCTCCATGGATGAGTTACCCTGAGAAGGGGTACCGTCCCGCCCCACTGCTCCCTTGGGGGCGCCATTGGGGGCTGCCCCCTTGCACGGTGAGGCCATGAATGCAATTTCGTTGTGTGTGCAGTGAACACTGTGCGGTGTGGGCACTTTGGAGTTTACCAATCAGGCCAACACTTTTTCACAATACAGCAAAAGGTGGCTATTTCGGGTACAAGCTATGTGTCAGTGAATGTTGCTGCCTTATGCTTCAACTGCAGGTTTGCCTGCCTTTGCTGCAGTTTCTCAGATCATCTTGGGTTTTGGATAGCATAGTTGTGAACTTGATTTTTATATCAAAGTCCAATCTCACGCACATCCAGATGCTTTTCGGGTGCAGGTTCAAAAGACGTTATGAGATCATGTCTGAGAAGGGCCGGGGGGTGGCCCAACGTCACATTACAATGAAGTAAATGGGAGCATCGGTGTTGCGGTTTTTCCTTTTTTCATTTTATGAACTTGATTTTTATCCCATGGCTATATACACAATCGCAGGCCGACGACGTTGTTACCTTAAAACACCACATTAACACTCCCTTTTAAGTAAGCAATGAAATTTGAAGATAGAAAAAAAACTTAATTTGTTAGAATGAGCTAAATGGATGTTCTTTTTTCCCCCCCAGTGTCTTCCTGCCTGCTCAGATGTCCACCACAAGCAAAGCTGCGAGTCATTTTTGTTGATGATCTTACTGTGCGCAAATTGATTCTACCATCCGGTATCCCCAGTAACTCTTCAGGATCTCAAGCTTGTCATCCAGAGCACATCAGCACTCCAGATGGCTTTTCTTCTAATGTTCAAGATGTGGAGTTCGGGGGCAATTCTTTACACTGACCTCTATAGAAGATGTGCACGACAGGGGTACGCTCAAAGTTGTTTAAAAGTTGAAACCAGTCATTGTAGATCTCTGTGCAGTGGAAGAATCAGATGGCGTGTCATCCACATCTTTAGCATCTCAGGACACACATTTTGCTCTCGTCATCATCTGATGAAAGTCCCTTGTCCCAACCATGGCCCAAGAAATTTTTGAAATTGGAGAAACAAAAGAGGCAATGGAAGAAGAGAGGGGGGTTTTCTACCTCACAGAAGTGAAAAAGAACAAACAACAACGAGGAGATTATCCGTGAGAAAAATGGAGAAGACCTTTTCGTATCGACGGTTGGAGGTTGTCACCAGATGCCCTCAGTCCCAGATGTCATGGCGAGATGGCTGCTGCCCTTTTCTATGAGTCTCAGGTAAACATGAATGTTTATGTCACACCTTCAATGCTGTCATAGATATTTTGAAGTGTAATTCAGGTTGAAAGGTCTTTAATTCATTCATATAGCTTTTATTTATACACATCTGAAATTAACGGTCCATTAAGTAGAAATAAAGAAGAGATTGTCCACCCATCTACATACATGCATTTCCTCCAATCTAAAACACTTCAATGTGTGTCTGTGTGTTGTATGCTTGTGTCTTCCTTTCTTTGTTTTAGGGTAAAGGAGGAGTTCAAGAGGATCACAACTATCCATCTGGACCAAACCTTTTTGACTAAGATGGATCTCTCTACACTCCAAAAACTCCTGACCATCTTCAAGACAAAGGGTGGGACTGCAGGCACAAAAATAAACAAGCCTTCTTGGAGTCACTCAGTTCAGTCAGGTGAGAACATCAAAAAAAGAACAATCTGTGCATTTCTAAACCCCACTTATCCTGTAATCAGCCCCTAGGGTTACTTGCCTGTTACATTTGCAGGTGTCCACACACTATCTTGTTCTCCTTTCTGTCTGATGGACTTGGTCACATTTGCTTTTTGTGAAAGCCCATATGGTGACTTATCAGCCACTGGAGTACATCAGTTAGGGGCAAAATAATATTACAGTACATTCCTGCTAATAAGGACCTGCAGATACTCAATGTGAGCTGTGTCAAGTCCCTGAAACGCTGGCCTGTATCCAGATGTCTCTTCCATGTTCTGTACACTTCAGACAGACACACAAGATATTCTTGGCACAGTTCACATTGAAGTTGTCATCTTGCACTGCCTGGGGACTTCAGTGAAATATGGTCACCACCTTATGCTCATCAAGGCATGAGGCCAATGGCAAAATGCAACTAAAGCATAAGCCAAAATTGGAGCTGAACAGAGAAATGGTCTGTGGATGCCACCTAACGAATCACTAATTTTAAGGGATGTCTTGAAAATATCCTTTTCATTTCCACCTGTTGCCTTTAAAATTCACACCAGCAGTCCGTGATATATGGATTCGCTATCAGTGTTGTTATAATTGACTTGAAAACGTCATTCTATTGTTTTGGTGTTCCTTTGCTCTTTTAAGCATTGATAGTTATTTATGCTGTTGTTTTTTAACAGAAACAGATCTATAGCCATGATGCGGTCATCCGTTGTCTGATCCATTTCCTGGGAGAATCGGCAGAGGAGCTCATTAAAGACTACTAGGTGTGTGTCCTGATGTGTCTGTGAACCTATTGAACGCAGGTCTTAAACAACTACCATCCTTGTAATGCCATGTATGTGTGTAGGAGGCTGTAGTAGATATGCACTTGAGTATCTCTATGTTGGCACTTCATGTATGTATGTATGTACCTGTTTTTTGTTTTGTTTATTGTTTTTTGGCGTCATGTGTATCAGTGTTGTGTGTATGTGGCAGCTATATATGTCCAAGACCAATTTCCTTCGGGACATTAAAAAGAATCTTGAATCTTTCCTACCCCTTTTACAATGGGCTGATTTTTAAGTATTGGAATGTATGGGTTGTTCCATTTTTGACTACTTCTTTGTGTTGTGTTCGCAGGATGTTTCCCAGGCTGCCATCGAACAAGACATCAAAGACCATGAGATCAAGATCCTTGTGCTGGCAGTGCTGCAGAGGGTGTCCCCCAAACTGCTGTCATCAATTGTGATCGATGGTACAGAGGTATTGGGTGGTTGTAAACACACTCACCAATGCTTGCATTTTTGCTCATGGGCTTTGTGTACTCCCTTAGATCTCAGATATCCCCCAAAAATTGCAATATACATTTGAAGTTTTTCAAAAGTTGTTTTTGGAGTTTGGATGATTTTAAGTTCTCCCCCAAAGTGGATTCTCTGTGGAGGAAACTGGTACTGTAAAAGGGAAATGAAACTACAGCACATGCGGCACAGATGCAATTGAATTGTGAGCTTGTTCATAACTGTTCATGAAGGGCTTTGAGTTATGCGTCTTGCTTGATTAATGTAAAAATGGGCCTGTACAGGTTGGATTTGTCTTTCTTTTCATTCTTTTTTACTTTGAATTTCATTACTGTGTACTATAGGTCCAGTTATTAAGTTCCCTCTCAGTCTTTGCATCATTTATAGGACCCACATCACTCACCAGTACTTGCATTCTGCTCATGGGCTTTGTGTACTCAATAAGTGGGTTCTTTGAGGGTAAATCTACTACTGTAAAAGGAGAATATGCCATTGTATATTACGGATGAGTGACTTCACTTTGAAGTCTGTGTGCATAAGTCTGAGTTATGCGTCTTGCTAGGTTTGTTCAACAAGTTCAATAATGTACAGAATGGACATGGGCAACTTATTGCGTTTTTCTTTTATTTTAAAGATTTTTATTCTTTGAATATTTTATTATAGTGCACTATAGGCCAATTAGTTGGTTCCCTTGCAAACATTTTCCACCCAAGGCTAACTCATTCCTCACTTACGTGAACCACACACACACCACACACACACACAGACACAGACGCGCGTCGCCGCACGCATGCAGGTTGTTTCATATAAATTGGCCCAGACCAGAGATTACTTTTATACCGTTCTGTGATCAATGTTTCTGGATTACTTCTCTTAATGGTACATTAAGAACAAGAGCTAAGCTAAATGGAGATAGATGATAACAGTAAGACAGCGAGGTCAAGTTTAGATAACCAGTCAAGCAGAACTTGAGAAGAAGGATCACAGATGAGGGAACAGAAAATGAGAGTTCAACTCTATTCGTCCTTCTTCTCAAATATTGCTCAACTGTTTATCTCAACTTCACCTCCTTTGTCTTAGTTATATCACAGAATACAGTGTCTCTGAACATTTCAAGAAAGGCCACAAAGTGGGACCCTCCCTACTCTGTCTCTCTCGCGCACCCACACGCTTAAAAACCCGCTCCCATTCCTATTTTTTTGCTTTTTTTCCCCCAGTGTTTTATTGAACGTTTCATTTTTATCATCTTGAAGAATTTAATTGTATCTTGAAGAATTTTATATTGTCATGTACAAAATGCCCACTTTTTTGTATGCAGGTTTTGCGTTGAAAAATAAATGGCAAAATTCTGGATATTGTGTCTTCATTTTTCAGGGAGATATTAATCTGTATAAATGAGTAATATTTACTTATAGTTTTTACGTGCAAAACGGTGTACTAGGTTTTTACTAGTTAAAATCTTAATCAAAACATTGTCTAAGTAAAAAATACTTGCTTTCAGCTGGTGAACATTACTTTTGGGTATTACTAGTACAAAAACTGTAAGGAGTTGCAAGTAAATTTTTACTTAAAATTTGCCTTGTTAAATTTACTTAGTATTTTTGTGTGCAAAAGGTGTACAAGGTTTTTCTAAGTAAACCATGGTCCATATTTTTATCAGTGTACTTGCCACTCGCTCTGGGTGATTTTGTTTACTGGTTGTCATGGTTCCCGCTGTCCGCGCCAATAACGTCCGTACGAAACAAAATGTAGGCCTACGCTGTTTAACGTTGATCGTGTGCTGTGCACAACCATGCATATGAGCCTTTGATGGTGTACACTGTATTGGATGTATTTTCCTCAACACTTCAAAGTGTGATGGCGTGCAGAAGTTAGGTGGTCAGAACACCACAGGGGCAACGTCACCTGTCAATAATCTGTATCCTGCTTTCCAATTGGTTACTCGCTTAACTCGCGTCGCTCGCAGATAAAATAAGTTTATCTCGGAACCCGCCCACATCGCATCGCTTGTACTCTCCTCGCCTACTCGCCAGCGAGACTCGCTGGAACACGTAGACATTCTATTGACTTCATCCGCTGAGCGAGTAACTAGCAGCGACGTGTGTGTACGGCCCTTAAGAGAGAAGAGGAGAGGAGAGGAGTCCTCCTCCATGACAGAGGTACCCTGAGCATGGTACTCTACTGTCCCCCATCCTCCTCTGTTAGAGCCATTTGCCTATTTTTGTGTTTAATGAACCTTTTATATATTATTTGGATATTTTGGTTATGAGTGGTGGTATTTATGTTTATGAAATCTAGTTTGGTAATTATTGTTATTTTGTTGTCGGATTGTCTTGCTTGAGCCGCTCTGTTTGGGTTGTCTGAAGTGACGCGTCTAATTGGCTTTGGATGACGTTTTGATAAAAGCACCTGACTCAGATGGCCTGGTAGAGCGGTAGAGGCAAACAATCTTTCAACCGTGTTTAGTAGAACCTCCGAAATAGAGCTTTAAGTTTGAACCCCCTTTAGTTTGTTGTACATTTAAGTTAAGTTGGAAAGAGTGGCAAATAAACCAGAACTCTATTTTTCTACGACACGCGTTGAATCCAAGTTTTTACCCGCTCGAGAAGAGGCAGCCGCGAGGCGGCCTCTACATCCTCCATGACTGGTACCTTCACGCCACACTGCACCCTTTCGGGAACCATTGGGGTTTGCCCCCTTGCACTGGTGAGGCATAAATGCAATTTTGTTGTGTGCAGTGAAATGCTGTGTCACAATGACAATGGGAGTTGGGCTTTGACCTTCACAGCTTCCTATTCCTTGTGGGCAGCATTTGAAACTGGGTGGCTCTAGGATATGTAACCCCACGAGAATGAATCGGTTAATGTGAGGCATACAATGTAAAGCCATTTGAGTGCTTAAAGGAGTGGAAAGGCGCTATATAAATGCAGTACACACACACACACACACACACACAGAGACAGACGGACACAGACGCACACGCGCGCAGACGCGCTTACACACACACACACAAACACACACAGACGCGTGCACACACACACACACACACATACACACACACACACACACAGACACACACACACACACACACACACACACACACACACACACACACACACACACACACACACACACACACACAAACACCAGTGCTTGACATTAACTTTTTTGTTCACCAGCCATTTTGGCTAGTGGTTTCCCTGACTCATTAGTCATTCGTTCTCCTTACTAGCCATCATTTCCTTAACCATCATGACAGCTGTGATGTAGCCTGCGATAGGCCCTATATAATAGTCTATAATAGCATATAATATAATATAATATAATATAATATAATATAATATAATATAATATAATATAATATAATATAATATAATATAATATAATTGTGATGGAGTGAAAATCACTAGGGTTGTGGGTGTGTTCTGACTAACTTGCCAACGAGCCTGGCTCTTTGGTGTAGCAGTCAGAGCCTCAGTTTACTACCCCAGAAGGTCTGGGTTCGAGTCCCAGCTGGGCAACTCTACTCCCCTTCGCTACAAATGGTGTCAGAAGTGGGATGGCTACCGTGAAGCCATCGGAGGCGTACCCATTGTGTGTGAGCCGTAATTTCATGTGAGGGACCCCCAGGATTAGTAAAAGAGTGGAAAGGTGCTAGATATATGTAGTCCACACACACACACACACACACACACACACACACACACACACACACACACAGAGTCCTGTGTGACTCCATAGCTCTTGGGCAGCCAGTGACTTGACATGGGAACTGCGGAGGAGAGAGAGAGCACAAAAGAAATCTGGAAAGAGAGAGAGAAAGCACACAAGAAATGTGGAAAGAGAGAGGGAGAGAGAGAGAGAGAAGCCTGACAGAGAGAAATCAAGAAAGCTGAAAAGGCAGCTTTGAATACAGGACTGCTGTGTGTGCGGGGTGTGTGTGTTTGTGTGCGCAGGCACGCACACACGCACACACGCACACACGCACACACGCACACACGCACACACGCACACACACCTTACCTTAGCACTGTTCCCAGGGTCTGTGTGTGTGTGTGTGCGTATGGGGTGTGTGTGTGTATGTGTGAGATCTTTTCAATGCGGCAGATCTCAAGACTCAGAGTGTTCACAGGTGATAATTACTCACCATCTCCCCTGCAACAGGCCCCAGCACGCCTTCACACACACACACACACACACACACACAACCACACACACACACACACACACACACACACACACACACACACACACACACACACACACACACACACACGCCTTCACACACACACACACACACACACACACACACACACACACACACACACACACACACACACACACACACACACACACACACAACAAACACACACACACACACACACAAGCGCGCGCGCCCTGACACATACACACACACACACACAACAAACACACACACACACACAAGCGCGCGCGCCCCCGCACACACACACACACACACACACACACACACATGCCTTCACACACACACACGCACACACAAATGATGAGCCAGCTCCTATCTCTCTCTTTCGCTCCCATACTGTCATTCACTTTCTATTTTCTTTCTCTCCAACGTTCTTTCTCTCTGTCTTCCTTTCTTTCTCTCTGTCTTCCTTTCTTCCTTTCTTTCTTCAGTAGGTTCCCATCACACACAAACACACACACACAGAGGCACGCACACACACACACACACACACACACACACACACACACACACACACACACACACACACACACACACACACACACACACACACACACACACACACATACACACACACACACACACACACACACACACACACACACACACAAGCACAAACACACACACACACTCACACACACACACACACACACACACACACACACACACACACACACACACACAAACACACACTGAGAGGCTCTAGTTCGTCAGGCTCGGCGACCATACATCCCAGACTGCAGTCAGTAACACGGGCGCGCCACAAGGGACGGTGCTCTCCCCTGTTTTGTTCACCCTGTACACCTCCGACTTCAGCTACAACACAGAGACCTGTCACATGCAGAAGTTCTCTGATGACACTGCTATTGTGGCGTGCATCAAGGATGGACAGGAAGGAGAGTACAGGGAAATGGTGGAGAACTTTGTCAGATGGTGCCGGGACAATCAGCTGTAGCTGAATGCCACCAAAACAAAAGAGATGGTGGTTGACTTCAGAAGGACCTCCCCACCACTGGTGCCTGTCTCTATTGAGGGAGAAACAGTGGGGACAGTTGACACCTACAAGTACCTAGGGGCAGAGATGTGGACTTGTGACTTGGACTGACTTGTGACTTGAGTCACAAATGACTTGACTTGAGACTTGACTTGCCAATAGTAGGAATGACTTGCGACTTGACTCGACTTGTACGCAATTGACTCGAGACTTGACAGTTTTAGCTTGCAATGACTTGCAATAGCCTTCCAAGTGTGAATATATTATTTTTTGTATTTGTGTGTGGGAAAAAATGCATGAAAGAAATAAAAACTAAACAATTTACCCTTAAACAGTACCAATAGGCCTACTATTTTTGTTTAGAACCCCTTACGAAAATCGTCCATGGTTTACTGTAGTAACCATGGTTTTACTGTGGTAACCATGGTCTCTCTAAGTACTCTGAACCATCCATAGTATCACTAGGGGTTATCAATGTTTTTTTTTTTGTCACCAGGAATACCACGGTTCCTGACTAACCATGGATCATGGTTATTCATGATTTTTATGTTGTGTTTTTTTCCGCATGGTTTGTGTCTATAGTTTAACCATAGTCACAAACCATGCTCAAAAACCATGGTTAATTGTGGGTTTCATGGTCATCCCCCCCCCCCCCCCCCCCCCCCCCCCCCCCCCCCCAAAAAAAAAAAAAAAAAACATGATCACTTGTTTGCAGCTGTGGTGTAATGGTTAGGGAGCTGGACTTTAGGCCCACCTCTCCCTACACCTCCATCCATGACTGAAGTGTCCTTGAGCAAGGCACATTGCCACATTGCTCCAAGGACTCTGTCACCAATATGTGCGTTGGATAAAAGAAGCGGCAACTAAGTGTAATTTAATGAATAATTATAAACCATGGTAAAACCATGGTTAGTTTTCAGAGTAAAACCATGGTTCATTTTATAGTTAAACCAAGTCAAACAAAAAAATAATGCAGAACCATACTCAAAAAAGCAAGACATCATGGTATACCATGGTCGATATTCGTAAGGGACATAACTGCCGAAGGGGGATATGAGGTAATGAATTTATGACCAAAGGTAATTGTCAATATTGCACATAGAATACAAGGTGACTTGTTAAGGACTTGGAAAAAATAAGACTTGGACTTGGACTTGACTTGGCTTTGGCATGACTTGGACTTGGACTTGACTTGATCAAATGTGTCGTAACTTGTGACTTGACTCAGACTTGATTGGAAGGACTTGAGACTTACTTGCGACTTG
>NC_085871.1:55268695-55271195 GCF_034702125.1 Engraulis encrasicolus | reverse complement strand
TAGCTGCTGTTTTGGTCACTATACCCTGATGCACCAGATCCTGACTTTTAGGATCCTGCCAGAGACCGGATCCACTGCTTAAGATCCTGCCAGAGACCGGATCCACTGCTTAAGATCCTGCCAGAGACCGGATCCACTGCTTAAGATCCTGCCAGAGACCGGATCCACTGCTTAAGATCCTGCCAGAGACCGGATCCACTGCTTAAGATCCTGCCAGAGACCGGATCGACTGCTTAAGATCCTGCCAGAGACCGGATCCACTGCTTAAGATCCTGCCAGAGACCGGATCCACTGCTTAAGATCCTGCCAGAGACCGGATCCACTGCTTAAGATCCTGCCAGAGACCGGATCCACTGCTTAAGATCCTGCCAGAGACCGGATCCACTGCTTAAGATCCTGCCGGATCCGGAACCGGATCTTGGATCTGGTGCTTCTCTACTACACTCTGAAGTAAACAGTCTAGCAGCTGTTTTGGTCACTACACTCTGAAGTAAACAGTCTAGCAGCTGTTTTGGTCACTATACCCTGATGCAGTAGACGCTGTAGCAGTGCTGGGGTTCATTTCTCAAAGAGAAGTTGTTAGCCTGTTAGCGACTTCGGTAGTTGCCAATCGGAAAATACACTGAAAACAACAAAGTAGCTAATGTAGTAAGCAACTTTGGTTTTGAGAAATGCACCCCTGTTTCAGTCACTACACACTGATGTCCAAAAGATGTAGAGTAAACACGATTGGCTGAAAGATGTACAGTAAACACGATTGGCTGAAAGATGTACAGTAAACACGATTGGCTGAAAGATGTACAGTAAACACGATTGGCTGAAAGATGTAGAGTAAACACGATTGGCTGAAAGATGTAGAGTAAACACGATTGGCTGAATCTAGAGTTAACTCAAGATTCAGCCAATCGTGTTTACTGTACATCTTTCAGCCAAAAATGGGACAGTGTCACTTTAACTCTCACAGTCGATTAGTTTGGCCCTCGGCCTCAGCTGTGCTACATACAACGAATTGGAGATCACTGCTGTATTGGCTGTGTGTGTGTGTGTGTGTGTGTGTGTGTGTGTGTGTGTGTGTGTGTGTGTGTGTGTGTGTGTGAGTTTGTGTGTGTGTGTGTGTGTGTGTGTGTGTGTGTGTGTGCGTGTGAGTGTGTGTGTGTGTGTGTGTGTGTGTGTGTGTGTGTGTGTGTCTGTGTGTGTGCGTGTGCGTGTGCGTGTGCGTGTGCGTGTGAGTGTGTGCGTGTATGCGTGAGAGTGTGTGTGTGTGTGTGTGTGTGTGTGTGTGTGTGTGCGTGTGTGTGTGTATTGGCTATGTGGCCACCCTGTTTCTCATCTGTGTTATATACAAAGAATTGCCTTGATCCTGTATTGACTCTTCTGAGGCCAGTGTGTGTGTGTGTGTGTGTGTGTGTGTGTGGTGTGTGTGTGTGTGTGTGTGTGTGTGTGTGTGTGTGTGTGGTGTGTGTGTGTGTGTGTTGTGTGTGTGTGTGTGTGCGCGCGCGTGTGAGTGTGTGTGTCTGTGTGTGTGTGTGTGTGTGTGTGTAGGGGAGTGTTGATGAAGTGTGTGTGAGGAGTGTGTGTGAGGAGTGTGTGTGAGGAGTGTGTGTGAGGAGTGTGTGTGTGTGTGTGTGAAAAGTGTGTGTGTGAAGTGTGTGTGTAGTGTTACAAGAGTGTGTTTAGGGGAATGTAGCTGAAGTGTGTGTGTGTGTGTGTGTGTGAAGTGTGTGTGTGTGAAGAGTGTGTGTGTGAAGTGTGTGTGTGTAGTGTAACATGAGTGTGTGTGTGAAGAGTGTGTGTAGGGGAATGTAGCTGAAGTGTGTGTGTGTGAAGTGTGTGTGAGGGGAAGTGTGTGTGTAACTTCATCCGGCTGCTGTAGATTCCAGTTCAAACATTCTCACTTACCTAGTGTGTGTGTGTGCGTGCGTGCGTCAGTGTGTGTGTGCGTAAATGCGTGTGTGGCACACACACAAATGCACAGGCGCACATACGCACGCACGCTCGACATGCACAGACGTGTGTGCGCAAACATGCGTGTGTGTGCCTGTGTGCATGCGTGCATGCATGCGTGCCTGCCTGCCTGCCTGCCTGCCTGCCTGCGTGCGTGTGTGCGTGCGTGTGTGTGTGTGATCCTTAGCGTCTCATGTCATTGTCAAATGCCTCCACCTGTCTACAGCGGATCTCTATTGTTAGTAACATAAGCAATAACACAAGTGCTTTGGTGTCCAGTGTGTGTGTGTGTGTGTGTGTGTGTGTGTGTGTGTGTGTGTGTGTGTGTGTGTGTGTGGTGTGTGTGTTTTAAAGTGTGATTGAGAGCTCAAGTGTCCATGGCTGCCACAGGAAATGATGGTGTTGATATGTGTGTGCGTTTGTGTGCCTGCGTGTGTGTGTGTGAGCGTGTGTATGTGCATGCATGTTTCTGTGTGTGTGTGTGTCTGTGTGTGTGTGTGTGTGTGCATCCGTGTGTGTGCGTGCACAGGGCAGCTGACAGGGGGGAACAAAGGGG
>NC_085871.1:55241195-55263695 GCF_034702125.1 Engraulis encrasicolus | reverse complement strand
AGCAGCTCAATGTCAGCATCCAGATGCGGAATCCTCACTCCATGTAAGTATTTCCATTTGTCAACAGATTCTTGTTTTGGTATGTGTTGTTTTGTCACAGGTAAGTGTGTTTGTGTATACACTGGTGGAAGTTTGTGGTATTGCGTTCCTTCCATATTGCTTACTTCCAGACCAGAGACTATGCTACTGGGCACCCTGCTCTCTTGGCCCATTGTACACAGCATGATGGAAATGTTCTTGCCAGGGACGCTCAGCTTTTCTTTTAGCGAATCTGTACAGAACGTAGCTGTGCTACCAGGATCAAGAAATGCATGGGTTGTAACTACTTTGCCACTATCTGACATCCTCACTTTAACCGGTATTATAGCTAGAGTGCATTTGCCTGATGTACCGGCCCCCATTGGGTCACTCACATTCACCATTGCATTACTTAAAGTGGCGGTTTCAGCTTTGGGCTTAGCTTTTTCATTCGCTGTAGGGATGTGAAGTACAGTAGGGTGCAGTAAAGAGCATATGTCACACGTCATTCTGTTCTGGCATGTTTTGCCTATGTGGCCCTTTCTAAGGCAACTAAAGCACATCCCTTTGGCTTTCAGGTAGGCTATTTTTTCCACATTGTTTTCATTCTTGAATATTTCACATTGATCCAGATTGTGATCATTTCCACAGAACATGCATGATCCATCAGTTGGGTGTATAGAATCAGACACAGGGACAACTGTGGTGGCGAAGCTAGAGCTACTTGATCTGGGTTTCCTCTGTTGCATAGATGTTGGTGTCACTTTGGCATCAGAGGGGGTCTGGATATCGCCGAACACTGGGTCGAGCAATGCCCTAGCTTGCTTCTCAATGAACTCTACCAAGTCCTTGAAAGTTGCCCTGGGTTTCTTATTTTCCTCCATGTTGCCAACAATTGCACGCCATCTATCTCTTAGCTTGAATGGCAATTTCGACACTATCAGCCTCATATTGCTGGAATTTTCAAGCTCCTTTAAACTATCAATGTCAGCCATAATGTTGAAACAACTGCGCAAGAACAATGCATAGGAGCGCAGGTCTTTGGCATTTTCTGGCTTGATGGTTGGCCAGTTCAAAGCCTTATTCATATGGGCTGATGCAATTTTATATCCATTTCCAAAATTGTATTCCAACTGTTGCTTGGCCTCATTGTATGCAGTGTTGGGGTCCATGTGTAGGAAACTGGAGACTAGGCTCCTAGGTTCATATTTTGTGTATTGTTGTAAGTAATACAAACGGTCGTCCATGTTCTCAGTCTTTTTTTCCACGAATTGCTCAAATGCTTTAATGAATGTGCGATATTGTAATGGGTCGCCATCGAATACAGGGATTTCTCTGCCTGGTAATAAGGAGAGAGCCTGCTGTTTCACTAACAGTGAAGTGATTTCTGTGTGCCGTTTCAACACTTCAGTGACGTCATTCACATTGGCATTTGACGCGTTTCCATTGGGTTGGCTTACTACTGGGGCGCTATGATGCGCACTGGCGCTGGCTTTTTGGGCAGGGGCTATTTGGGGACTTTGCGCATGAGCATTCTGCTGCACAGTGTCACTTTGGGGTGTAATTTGCACTCGCTTTGCCTTCTGCACTGTTGCAGGGATTTTATATTCAGTAGGCGTGCCGAATTTGTGTAAACCGGATAATGAGCCTTGCTCCTCGGCTTCTCTATAGATCTTCAATTTTGCCTCAGCGGCAGCGAGCTCTGATTCATGTGCAAGTTTTTCCCTTCGTGCCTGAAATTCTGCCTTACACCTAGCCAGTACAGTAGCCTCTTCCAAGTCAAGGTCACTTTTCTTATTTAATGCATCAGTTTTAGCCTGTTGCGCAGCGAGATCCGCTTCAGCCTTTATCCTTAACTGCGCGCTCGTCCGAGACGCGCGACTAACGTTACTTCTGGCTTTGACGCTCGGGGCTGCTTGGGATATACTGTCATGGGGCTTAACAGTCTCGTTTAATTTCTCCTCCTCCGCAGTCATTTCCTTTTTCTCCTCTTCAGCATTTTCCTCTTTCTCCTCCACATCAACATTCTCGCTACGGATCCATTTCAACACTCCATCAATGAATTCCTTGAACAGGTTATATTTCGGTTCATACCAGTCTTGCTGATCTGCTTCCTGCTCTAATGCATCGGTCATTAAATGCTGCACTGATTCGTGAACATCACTGAATTCAAGCAAATACTGGTCAAACGTCTGCAGTTGCTTTTCAACAAGTGACTTTTCTTGGCCTGCCTCAATAGAATAGTTGATTTCCTTACGCTTACGTGTAAGAACACTAAGCTTCCCTCTACGGCTTTTCAGTAATTTAGACAGTTCCCTGTCATCACACAGTGTCTCTTCTTCCTGTGGCTTCTCCATTATTTTTTTAAACTTAACAAAAAAGTATCCAACAAAGGCTTAGTTTTCTTTTAAATTAAATCATTGCAACACGGCAACCAAATAGAGTTCAGTTCTCTTACAGTGAGCGCGGCGGCTCGAGTTCAAAGTCAAACTTGAGCGCGGCGGCCCAAGACAGGTAAGTAGCGCACAGCCACTCAAGTTCACAGTGGGCGCGGCGGCCCTGATGAGAAAACAGTTTGTACTCACAGATCAGTAGTCCAGTCTCGCGAAGCACGGGTCCACGTATTTCACAAACCTTGATTTTCTTCAAGTAATCCACATGCAATCCATGATTCGAAACTGGTAGGCTACTTCTCCACAAACGCACAGCTCCGGGCACCCACAGCGATTTCCAGCTCTCCACCGGCGCTCACAGGTGTTCCGATTTTCCAATCAGCCGGCGTTTTCCAACTTCAGCTTGCTTCTAGATTGACAGGCGATGGTCGATGTTCTTCTCCAAACTTTCGTCGATTTCTTTTCTTCAAGGCACTTTTCTTTTCAACGCGTTTCTTTCGGCGACTTCTGTTCTTCAACAGGTTTCTTTGTCGTTCTTTCGGCGATGTCCTTTTCTTAGCGCGTTGATTACTTGCAGGGTTAAACTCTTTACGCAGATTCTTCTTCTGTTCTTCTTCTGTTTCGTGGAAGGTTTTGAACCGTTTCTTGATTCTTTCGTCGTCTTGATATTATTCTTCTTTAGACAGCTTTCCTTTTTCGGGTTTCCAATCTTTCTTCACGCTTTCGTCGTCTTGATAATCTTCTTCTTTAGGCAGGGGTCATCTGGCCTTCTCCATCTTCTTCCAATTTGCAGGGTTTAACGATGCTTCTTCTCTTTCTTCTTACAGGTTTCCACGGGGCAAACGTCCAACTTTTCTTCAGATTAACGATGCGTCTTTTTCTTGCAGGTTTCCAACGATGCAGAGTGTAGCATATCTTCTTTTATCTTCGTCCAGATTCTAACGATGTTGTTCTTCTTCCACGCAGTGTGCAGCAAGGTTTTACTTGTGGTCTTCCAGGGGTTCTCATCCAATGCAGGACGGGGTTTTAACGCTGCACTCTTCCAGGGGTTTTCAATGCAGGACGGGTTTTAACGTTGTAGTGTCTTCTTCTAAGTCACTTCTATGGACGCCTTGAGGTGGTCTTAATAATTTGATGGTTTATTCCAAAGGTAAAATAATCGGGTTTCCATATAAGTTTGTCACAAAATAAAGTTTACTGAAATAATAAGTCCATAACAAAAATGACCATCAATAAAGAAAATAAATTAAAACCCTTATGCCTGCTGGCGTCTTCCAATTCTAGATCCAAACTTTCCACAAGCATTCACAGTTCAGAACACATTGTTTCCACACACGCTACCCAATTAAAGGTGCAGGTGCATCAATGACTGAATCATGGCACCTGGCTAAATTAAGCCCACCAAATGCCACATAATTAAAACGCCATTCCAAATTTGGCCAGCAGGTGTCATACAACAAAATGTGCAAAATGGCTCCTACACCCGGTGTGCAAGCATGGAGACATGTCAGTCTCCCGGTGTGCAAGCATGGAGAAATGTCAGTCTCCCGGTGTGTGTTTACAGTCAGTGGGGAGACCGGGCTGCAGTATGGTAGTCATGCATCAGTGCTGGACTGGGGGAGAAATAGGGCCCGGGCACTTTTGGCTTAAAGGGGCCCTCATGGGGGAGAAATAGGGCCCGGGCACTTTTGGCTTAAAGGGGCCCTCATGGGGGAGAAATAGGGCCCGGGCACTTTTGGCTTAAAGGGGCCCCTCATGGGGGAGAAATAGGGCCCGGGCACTTTTGGCTTAAAGGGGCCCTCATGGGGGAGAAATAGGGCCCGGGCACTTTTGGCTTAAAGGCGCCCCTCATTGGGGAGAAATAGGACCTGGGCACTTTTGGCTTAAAGGCGCCCCTCATTGGGGAGAAATAGGACCTGGGCACTTTTGGCTTAAAGGGGCCATCATGGGAGAGAAATAGGGCCTGGGCACTTTTGGCTTAAAGGCCCCCCTCGTGGGGGAGAAATAGGGCCCGGGCACTTTTGCCTTAAAGGCCCCCCTCGTGGGGGAGAAATAGGGCCCGGGCACTTTTGCCTTAAAGGCCCCCCTCGTGGGGGAGAAATAGGGCCCGGGCACTTTTGGCTTAAAGGGGCCATCATGGGGGAGAAATAGGGCCCAGGCACTTTTGGCTTAAAGGGGCCCCTCATGGGGGAGAAATAGGGCCCAGGCACTTTTGGCTTAAAGGGGCCCCTCATGGGGGAGAAATAGGGCCCGGGCACTTTTGGCTTAAAGGGGCCCTCATGGGGGAGAAATAGGGCCCGGGCACTTTTGGCTTAAGGGGCCCTCATGTTTAGTGGTGCAGAACTGACTCACCGGTGGGCCCTGCACCATCATTTTCTTTTTAAATTTCTGAAAACAGGGGCCCACGACTGTGTGGAGCCCAACGGGAAATGTCTGCTATGCCAGATGGCCAGGATGGCGTGCGTACCTGCGTGCCTGCGTGCCTGTGTGTTAGAATGTGACTGCATGTGTGCGTGCGTGCCTGCGTGTGTGCCTGCGTGCGTGCCTGCGTGCGTGCCTGCGTGCATGCCTGTGTGCGTGTGTGCGTGTGTGCCTGCGTGCCTGTGTGTGTGTGTGCCTGCGTGCCTGCGTGCGTGCCTGCCTGCGTGCCTGCGTGCGTGCCTGCGTGCGTGTGTGCCTGCATGCGTGCATGCGTGCCTGCGTGCCTGCGTGCCTGCATGCGTGTGNGCCTGCGTGCGTGTTGGAGTGCGAACCTGCGTGTGTGTCTGCGTGCGTGTGTGCCTTCGTGCGTGTGTGCGTGTGTGCCTGCGTGCGTGCCTGCGTGCGTGCCTGCGTGCCTGCGTGCCTGCGTGCCTGTGTGCCTGCGTGCGTGTGTGCGTGTGTGCGTGCGTGCCTGCGTGCGTGCCTGCGTGCGTGTCTGCGTGCGTGCCTGCCTGCGTGCGTGCCTGCGTGCCTGCGTGCGTGCCTGCGTGCGTGCCCGCGTGCCTGCCTGCGTGCGTGCCTGCGTGCCTGCGTGCCTGCCTGTGTGCCTGCCTGCGTGCGTGCGTGCCTGCGTGCCTGCGTGCGTGCCTGCGTGCCTGCGTGCGTGTTGGAGTGCGAACCACAGATGGGGCTGTAGCTGCAGCTCTGCTGGAACCTGAACGTTGACTGTGATGTAATCCGCAGTAAATGTTGGGCTTTACGGTAACTACGGTAACCAGCTGTAAATGTTGGGCTTTACGGTAACTACGGTAACTAGCTGTAAATGTTCATCTCTACAGTAACTAGCTATAAATGTTCATCTCTACGGTAACTAGCTGTAAATGTTGGCCTGTACGGTAACTACGGTAACTGTTGGGCTGTACGGTAACTACGGTAACTAGCTGTAAATGTTCATCTGTACAGTAACTGCAGTAACTAACTGTAAATGTTCATATGTGATTTTTGTCCCTTGCAGCGCCCCGTACAGATGAGTGCGGACAGCTCCGCCGTACTGCGGCCGGCGGGGAAGCTAACGGCTAATATGGAGCTAACGGCTAACACGGATCTGCGAAGAGAACAAGGAAGAGGAGGAGGAGAGAGAGGAGGAGGAGGAGGAGGAGTGTTGCGGGGCGGGAGGCGGGGTCGGGGGGGTCGGAAGACATCGTCACTAGGCAACCAGAGGGGTTCCACATCAGACGACGACTCAGGATGCGCTCTGGAGGAATACACCTGGGTACCACCTGGCCTGCGCCCTGAACAGGTATACAGCACACACACACACACACACACACACACACACACACACACACACACACACACACACACACACACACACACACATGCACACTAAGGCTGTAACGATATTGCATCGAACCGAGGTATCGCGGTACGCAGACCCACGAACCCCTATCGCGAAACTGCCTCGCAGAATCGCGATGCGCCCTTTAAAAGTTGTTACCAAAGTTCTTCCCTAACAAAATCTCTGTTGTTACCGCTCAGTCTAGAAAACAGCAGCATAAAGGCAAATGTTTGCATAGCGCTTAAAAAAGACAAGTAGAAAAGGGGCGCACACATGTGCGAGTAACACTTCCATTCATCCCTCTCTTATAAAATGTTCCGTCCAACCGGCACGTTTGTTATTATCAATTGCCTGAGGAACCTCCGCGAGACGAAACACTTGGAAACGTCGGAAGGTAAAGCACAGAAATGAACAACAGACCCAAGAAGGCTTTATCAAACGTGTGAAGGTGTTAAGATTCATGCATGCGCCGATGCTGTTGAGTGGAGATAGACGTTGAGCAGAGAGAGAGAGAAAGAGAGCGAGAGGGCGAGATGCTCCGTCTGCCCAAATCCATAAACCACGCGACGCTCTATCAGGGAAGTGTCTGAAGTCGGGCGAACGTTGAGGTCGATGTGGATATTAATAGGCAGCGTTATTCTTCCCCGCATTGACCGCCTGCCTAGCGAAAACATGCTCCATTTCAGCCTGCATCCATTCCCGCTCTTGACAAAATGTCAAATCACAAAACCAAACAAAGGACAACGTGCCTGTTGCATAGTGAGAACATAGGCTAACTGAGTTTGGAGTTTTGTTTGTATAAGTGTGCGCGCGCTGCTGCACGATCAAAAAAGTTAAAAAAATATTAAACATCAAAATTAAGTGTTGCATTTTTGTAAGTAACTTTACACAACATGTTTCCTGACGAAATATGACCAGTGTTGTTTCAGTTAATGTTTGGATATTAATTGGATAATGTTTGATAATGTGAGACAGTTGTTAGACTAATAGGCTACCTACTGGAACCCTGACCCTTCTCTCTCCGTCTCTGTCTCCCTCACACACGGTCAGCATCTCAGCATCATATGATCTAAGCCTATTAATAAGAAGCCTACTTTTCCTTGGTGAACTAATATCCCTTATTGTGCTTTGATGTCAACACCTGGGGAACAGGTTGCAGTGGTATATCTGCAGCATCATTTAGGTACACCTACAAAATGAATGTATGCAGGTAGGCCTAAATGCAAAAAGAAATCATATATATAGCCTATATAGGCCTATAATTTATTTTCTTCTTTTTTTCCTTTAAAAATAAAATAAAATCGTGGGGCATATCGAACCGTGGGTCATATATCGTGATACAAACCGAATCGTGGGTTGGGTGTATCGTTACAGCCTTAATGCACACACAAACACGCTTGCTATCTTGGTCAAAGGTGCACCAGCAACATGCTTACCAAGAATTTCATTTTTTCAAGTCTGATATGTCACACCATAATGTTTGCAATATGTCACACCATAATGTTTGCAATATGTCACCCATAATGTTTGCATTGCAATAGCTTTAGCAAAACTCTTCTCTTCCCCTCTTAATTGAACCCTCGCCCTCTGCTCTTACTGCTGCAATGTACAATTCATGAAGATTGATTATCAGGGTGGTCCAATTTATCCATGAAACTTCCCATACTAAAATGACAGGTGTTTCCGTTTCATTGTCTAACCCCTGTAATCCCCTCCACTTGAGCCATTGCTGCGCAGAGCAGACTTGCTACCCAATACTCGTGCTGAAGACCACAGTGTGTTTCTCTATGGCTCTCCACTCACACTAGTGAAGAGAAGGAAGCTTGTGAATTGTTTGGAACAATTGTTGTTCTTTTAAAAAGTATGTGATATCAATATTGAATAGGGAGGCCGTTGTTATATTTTTGTATTATATATTATTAACTATAATCCTCCGTTTAACACGTTAAGACATGGCGTTATAAATTAGCTGTTATCAGAATGGTAATGGCGAAGTCGTAGTGCATTACTAAATGCCCTGTATTATGTCATAGTATTGTAGTATGTATTATGGTCGTTTACTAAAGGCCCTGTGTTATGCCATAGTATTGTAGTATGTATTATGGTCGTTTACTAAAGGCCCTGTGTTATGCCATAGTAATGCAGTATGTATTATGGTCGTTTACTAAAGGCCCTGTGTTATGCCATAGTATTGTAATATGTATTATGGTCATTAACTTTCATTACTAAAGGCCCTGTGTTATGTCATAGTATTGTAGTATGTATTTATGGTCGTTTACTAGGCCCTGTGTTATGCCATAGTATTGCAGTATGTATTATGTTAAACACTTAGTGGTTTCTTTTGCCTTAAGACATGTAAAAGTTTTTATCTTTTACCTGACATGTTTCGACGGTGTTACTTCCGTCTTCATCAGAGGGTCACTGTGATGTTGATGCGTGACGTGCTTTAAAGCACGTCACGCATCAACATCACAGTGACCCTCTGATGAAGACGGAAGTAACACCGTCGAAACATGTCAGGTAAAAGATAAAAACTTTTACATGTCTTAAGGCAAAAGAAACCACTAAGTGTTTAAGTTAAACAGTTAGACATAATGAACTTAATTCATATGAGTATGTATTATGGTCGTTTACTAAAGGCCCTGTGTTATGTCATAGTATTGTAGTATGTATTATGGTCGTTTACTAGGCCCTGTGTTATGCCATAGTAATGTAGTATGTATTATGGTCGTAAACTTTGCAGTGACTATTACAGCGTGCCACTGGAGGAAGAGTGGGCATTAAGGGGTCAACTTCACACCAGTTCCTGTCCAGGGACTACAGATGGAAAACAGCCCTCTGGCTATCATATGGCTAACTGTGGTGTCCTGTGGCTATCATATGGCTGACTTGTATGCTGTGCACTGTGGTGTCCTGTGGCTATCATATGGCTAACTTGTATGCTGTGCATTGCAGTGTCCTCTGGCTATCATATGGCTGACTTGTATGCTGTGCATTGCAGTGTCCTCTGGCTATCATATGGCTGACTTGTATGCTGTGCACTGTGGCTATCATATGGCTGACTTGTATGCTGTGCATTGCAGTGTCCTGTGGCTATCATATGGCTGACTTGTATGCTGTGCACTGTGGTGTCCTGTGGCTATCATATGGCTAACTTGTATGCTGTGCATTGCAGTGTCCTCTGGCTATCATATGGCTGACTTGTATGCTGTGCATTGCAGTGTCCTCTGGCTATCATATGGCTAACTTGTATGCTGTGCATTGTGGTGTCCTGTGGCTATCATATGGCTGACTTGTATGCTGTGCACTGTGGTGTCCTGTGGCTATCATATGGCTAACTTGTATGCTGTGCATTGCAGTGTCCTCTGGCTATCATATGGCTGACTTGTATGCTGTGCACTGTGGTGTCCTCTGGCTATCATATGGCTGACTTGTATGCTGTGCATTGCAGTGTCCTCTGGCTATCATATGGCTAACTTGTATGCTGTGCATTGCAGTGTCCTCTGGCTATCATATGGCTGACTTGTATGCTGTGCATTGCAGTGTCCTCTGGCTATCATATGGCTAACTTGTATGCTGTGCATTGCAGTGTCCTCTGGCTATCATATGGCTGACTTGTATGCTGTGTACTGTGGTGTCCTGTGGCTATCATATGGCTGACTTGTATGCAGTGTCCTCTGGTATCATATGGCTAACTTGTATGCTGTGCATTGCAGTGTCCTCTGGCTATCATATGGCTGACTTGTATGCTGTGCACTGTGGTGTCCTGTGGCTATCATATGGCTGACTTGTATGCTGTGCACTGTGGTGTCCTGTGGCTATCATATGGCTGACTTGTATGCTGTGCACTGTAGTGTCCCAGTCAAATAATCATTAAATTAAACTAAACTAAACGGAAATAATCGTGATATTGATTTTTCCCATAATCGAGCAGCCCTGATATAGACCTACACAGTGGCCACCCCATGTCCTATAGAGGATGTGTGTATGGCCACCGCCCCATGAGGGGGGAGGGGGGGGGGGATGTGGTGAGGGCATTGTGCAATGAAGAGAGGGATGGGGGAGGGGGGAGGGGGGTCAGGTCCATAATTTAGCAGGCCTGATATAGACCCACTGTGCTACCCAAATGCCCCCCTGACCCCCCCCAACCCCCCCCCCACCCCCCACACACACACACATACACACACAAACACACAAACACACACACACATGCCCCCCTTCTGACTTTGAGTGGCCTACTTTTCATTGTCATGCCACTGCACACCCTTGAGAATAGTGTGTGTGTGTGTGTGTGGGGGGGGGGGGGGGATGGTGGTTCTGTGTGTCAATATAACATTTCTCTCTGGTACCCAATGCGCCATAAACCTTTCTGCCTGTTACATACTGACGAGACTACAACAGTGTTTCCCAACCTTTTTTGTGCCAAGGCACTCTTTTTCCCTTGAAAAACTCTCGCGGCACACCACCAACCAAAAATGATGAAATAATGAAAACAAATTATTCTCTGATAAGAATGACTATATTGTTGATATAGGCGGCTACAAAGTGTCTTGAATAGCAATCAAACAAACACAAAACTCTAAAAAAAAAAATTTAGTCATATTTTATATTTCCTCTTTCAAATAAAAAGTGCACTTAATGTTCACTTCTTAAAGAAGCTATAAACTTCAAAGTAGGCCTACAATTTACACATTTTTATTCTGTCCAAAAGCATTCTATTAGCAGGAGTACAGAAAATAATGCTTATTCTGACAGTAGCAACATTTGGGAAATATTACACTGAAGATGCGTACAAATATCAATCTCTGTATATTTTACTCACTTAATCTTAATGTGAAACCTATGTGTCCTTCACCTTTGGCTAAGGCCCGCCCTAATGCTGTTTGACCACAATCACAGCGCTGCAAAAGGACGAGGTCGGTCAGAAGAAGTCGGACATCTCATATTTTCAAAGGCAAGATATTACGGTCATATTATTATTAAAAACTGATTGGAAATTGTCCCTGGGGTGTTTGTGACAAAGGTGCAAGTTTCCCCGCGAGGTAACAGGAGGTAATCGCTTTCCCCTTTCCCTAAAACCGGGCTAATTATGCTTACCGGCAGTTGGATAGTCTGGCTTGAAGGGTCTCGGCATCCTCACACTCGACTAGAAAGCACGCGGACCAACAAACTACGTTGTGTGCTCAATCATGCCACCACCTCACTCGTTTAACTTTTCAGTAAGGTTGTAAGCAAAACACAAATCTGTTTCAGGGTAGGATTTTGGTTTTCTGACCTAATTAATGAAGTAACGGCGCTAGCAAAGTTAACTATCAGTCACGTCAGGAGGATTGTTTTGACTAGCAGCTGATGGACGCTTTTTGTTTGGGCTACTGAAGACACATCAATGCAATTCGCTACCTGCTGCCACAAGGAATTATTTCATGCTTAGGACGCCAGTCAACAGCAGACACTAGGCTACTAGAAAATGACAGGCATTATTTCCTGATAATAACGATGAATTTAAAAAAATAATAATAAAAAATAATAATAATTAATCCCCAAGAATTTTCCACGGCACACCTGACGATCTCTCACAGCACACTAGTGTGCTGCGTCACAGTGGTTGGGAAACACTGCTATACAATCTACAGCGCACATTATGAATGCCTGTATTGATTTTTAAAGGCCTGTACACCGCCCGTCACAACCGCATTGTGAACATTACTACAACAGAACTCCGCAAAACTACACGGACCAACACATGTACACCCAGACAGAAAAATCAACGCAAACTGGTTTTCCAATTTGACCACCAATGATGCTCTGGACAATGTCCTTAAAGACTGCCCTAAGACCCCCGACATTGTTGTTGTGGATGAGACTCTAAAAACCATCACAGTTGTGGAAATAGGATGCTGCTTTGATGCATATATGGACCTGTGCTTTGCTGAAAAATGTGTTAAGTATTAACCAGTAATTCATGCATTGACAGAAAGTGGCTACAAAACATCAATGGTTGCACTCATCTATGGTAGCCTTGGCCATGTTCATAAATTGTGTGTCAGAGGTTTGCAAATAGCTGGACTAAATAAGAAGAAAGCAAAACAGATAGCCAAGTATTGTTCAATATCTGCAGTTATAGGCAGTGTGCATATTTGGAGGAGGAGATGCCACTTGTACCCCTGAATAGGCTTCAGACCAGCATAACTTTTTTGCATTGATGTAGAAGACACATTATTCAAGTCAAGTCAAGTCAAGTAGGTTTTATTGTCAATTTCTTTACACGCACTGGTCATACAAAGAATTTTAAATTAAATTTCTTGCTTTCCCATACAGACATAGACTAATCTAGGTAAGGACATAGACAGTATAGACATAGACAGTACTTATACATGGACTTAAGACAGTATGGACATAGACAGTGCTCATACAGACATTTAAAGTGCAAGACTGGACAACAGAAGACTTGTAGAGAACATACATTAAGAGGTAACTGTTGTGCTTTTGTGCTTTTCCTAAAGAGTCCTTTATAGCGTTCTGACATTGTAATAGTAGCATTTTGAAGAAAAATAAATATTAAAAAGGTCTATCAAGTACACCAGCAGCAGTGTGTGTGTGTGTGTGTGGTGTGTGGTGAGGGATGGGGGAGAAGGTGCGGTGTGCGTCTGTGCGTCTGCTACTTTAATATTGTTTGGGGCGCTGTATTGTTTCTCAATAATCATTGGTCCTCCCAAATAAAATAATCAAACTGTGTGTGTGTGTGTGTGTGTGTGTGTGTGTGTGTGTGTGTGTGTGTGTGTGTGTGTGTGTGTGTGTGTGTGTGTGCGTGTGTGTGTGTGTGTGTGTGTGTGTGTGTGTGTGTGTGTGTGTGTGGTGTGTGTGTGTGTGTGTGTGTGTGTGTGTGTGTGTGTGTGTGTGTGTGTGTGTGTGTGTGTGTGTGTGCTTGTGCTTGTGTGTAGAATAGAGGCAGTTGTGGCCTAGTGGTTAGAGAGTTGGTCTTTCAATCTAGGGGTTGCAGGTTCGAATCCCCCCTGACCTCTCCCTACATCTCCATCCATGGCTGACGTGCCCTTGAGCAAGGCACCTAACCCCTCATTGCTCCAGGGACTGTAACCAATACCCTGAAAAATAATAACTGTAAGTCGCTTTGAACAAATGAAAGCGTCAGCTAAGTGCAATGTAATGTAATGTAATGTAATGTAATATAGAGGGGGTAGACTGGATACTATATGATGTGATGAGGGCTATCTTATATCCAAAGGAAAAGCAGAATAGCTAGGGATGCTAATAGCTAGGGATGCTAATAGCAGAATAACTAGCGATGCTAATAGCTAGCGATGTTAATAGATAGCGATGCTAATAGCTAGCGATGGTAATAGGTTAGATAGGATAGATTCAAGATTCAAGAGATTCAAGAATTTATTGTCATTGTCAAAAAGGCAACGAAATTGTGTTTTGAGTACAATACTTAGTAGCAGCAGAAGCTAATAAAAAGTTTAGTACTCCGGGGCCGCTGCGACTCTGCGCGCCGCCACCTTGGTCAAATCTTGGTCAAGTGTTAAACAACATTGGGTAAGGATAAGGAGGGGAAAAAAATTCCATAGCTCCACATTGCAAACATTACAACATCAAGACATAGAACAAAAAAGAACTCATATATAGCTTAAGCAGTGGAGACAAGACATTGTACATGAACTGGGGGGAGGGGGGTTGGGGATAGGGGTGGGTAGCAGAAAGAACCAGAGGACGCGTTGAAGATTAAGGGGAGGGGTGGGCACTGGATAGCTTATCACCCCACTCTGAGCCATAGCTGAAACCGTCCCAGGGACGGCCTCACACTGTCCCATAGCAAGAGAAAAACACCTTCAGGTGTCAGTGGTAGTGGGGAGGGAGGCAGAGAGTCCAGACATTGCTTGTCCTCCAAGGAGAGGTCGCTGCAGCTGCTGCTGGGGCGCCAAAGCAAAATAAGATTTATGTTTAGGTTATGCAGACATTCCTTTTCTATTCTGCAGTAATTCTCATGTGACTGGCCACACGTTTCACATACAGTTGAAGTTCGAGCAACCTAGCTTCCAAGCCGATCGATTCCATCTGGCGATCGTGCGCGACAAGTCCATCAATGCGGCAATCAATAGCTTCAAGGTGGCGATGTCCGGCCACAACCATTTCCATCAATTTGTCCATCTGGCGATGACCAGCCACAAAACCCTCCAAAGCGCGATTCACGACCACATTCTGTGCTCGAATCTCACTGCCCACCCGATCAATTGAGCCGGACAGTCTGGGGCCACTAATGGCTGCCCATACCTTTGAGCAAATGCGGTACAGCAGTCCCAAGGATAATCCAATTCCCAAGGAACTTGCCACCAAGTAGCTGAAAGTGTAGACATCTACGTCCTCAATGTTTAACGGAGCCAGACACATGACTTTCCACTTCCCCCACGAGTCCATCACATAGCCAGCCGCCGTTGTCCGATCAGGACAGTTGGGCTCCCCCGAACCCACTTTGATCTTCGAAAAGATGGTGTCAATTGCGTTGAAAGACCAGTTGACCAAATCCATTGTTAATTTCTTTTCAGGAGAACAGGACAGCGTGGAGTCTCAGCAGAATTAAGTCAGACAAGACAGAGTGCAACAGCAGGGGAAGAGATAGGAGAGAGGAGATAGGGAGAGGGGAAAGGGAGGGGAAAGAGAGCTTGGAAGCTCTGAAGAAACACGTCCGCCTCCTCCGAGAGCAGCAACAACAACCCAAAAAGATTGTTATTAGCAGAATAGCTAGCAATGCTAATAGCAGAATAGCTAGCGATTCTAATAGCAGAATAGCTAGCGATGCTAATCCATCATTTGCATGTGACGTCAAACGTTCTAGTGGACGGCCACTGGACGGCAAGAGGACGACAGAGGGCAGCATTAATGAATGGATTCCTATGGGACTCGCAACGTTTAGTAACTCATAACCTAACTTGGATCACCGATAAACTAAACACCGTAAACACCCATTGTGCTGTTTGTTACAAAAACAGATAGGGTTACAAACCAGGCGTGACTTTTCATTGGATCTCAAAATAAAACGAGAAAGCTGAGGTGAATCGCGGCAACCAACTGGAAAACCATCAAACTAGCCTACTCGAGTAGCCTGGATGAGCACCACGGTAAGTTTCTCATTTGCCATCCTTTATATCATCATTTGTCTCTTAATTCGTGAACGCTAGTTAATTTAAGTCTAATGTGCAATTTCAGTGTTTTTTTTTATGCGAGGTCAATGTAAGATGCTTTCCATGATTAACGTTAATTAGCAGCATCATTACGCTATGATGGACGTATGCTAAGATATTGCAGGCTGTAACGTAAACACGGAATTAATAAAGCTCTTGGTGAAATAGCAAGGCTATGCCGTTCATACTGTTAAGGTTCAAATGTAAAAATAAACCATGTGTACATCCCAAGTAGCTTAGGCCTACTCTCCAGCATGATGCTGTCATGAAATGCTAGTCACGACCTTATCCATGCTGGGCCTGGCCTATGACATGCATAGGCCCACCAGTCTTGGTGTTGTCCTTGTCAATAATACACAGTGCACCACTTTGTTGTGTTGTCATCCAAATTGCCTGCCCTCTGAAATCACACACATCAGAGGCTTAATGGTTTGGGAAGTGGTATTAAGATTGGAGGGTTGGAGTTTCAAATCCCATCCTACACCTCTCCCTTCACCTCATCCAGGCTGAAGTACCCTTGAGCAAGGCACCTAGCCCCATGCTGCAGGGTCAGTTAGCTGTGAGTAACAAAGTTGCTTTGGATAAGTGTCAGCTAAGTGTTATCTTTCTGTTTCTCCAGATGAGAAGAGCGATGATCTGATGTCATGACACATTGGATGTATGGAAGAGCCAGAGGTCCAGCACACCAAGCCAAGTTTAGCCGATTTCAACCTATCACACCAACTCAATGTAGTAATCAGTTCATTCAATGGCTCAAAGACTTTATTTTTAGACACAAAGTACAAATACATTTCAAGGTTATGTAGGTGATGGGAGGGGATATCTATTCTGGGGTGGACATGTACAATAGACGTGCAAGTACTTATTTATATTAATAAATGGTTATCTGAACTAGGCCTGTAATAGTCAACCCATTGATGCTGGATGCTGTGAACACGTTGTATTGACCTAGGTGCCTGGAGCGACACAGCATTCAGGCATGACATATTAGATTTTTTTAGATTAAAAATGTGGGTATGTTAGAGCTGAATTAACATGTTCTAATGCAAGAGGATGGTCTTAGCTTTTAAAACTATATGTATATCTGTATATATATATTCAGAGACTTATTTAGTTATTTGTTTTTTTATAGGATGAGGGCACCTTTCTTAAAAAGGGCATAGGCAATTACCTGGCATTTTTTGCAGGTGCCAGCTAAAATGAGTTAATATTATTTACATACAGCTCTATCCCCATACCAGTATACCCACGTCACCTGAGATATACATTTAGTGGAGACAATGTAATTAGTTAGACTAGACTGAAGATTGACAGGCGGTCATGGGTAAGTGGTTAGAGTGTCAGCCTTGTATCCCAAAGGTTGCCGGTTGGACTCCCGACCCACCAGGTTGGTGGGGGGAGTTAAATAATCAGTGCTCTCCCCCATCCTCCTCCATGACAGAGAGTGCGTCTTAATATGCAACCTTGCCTCCTCCACTTGCGCTTGTCTCCTCGTCCCGCCTCCTGGCCCCTCCTCCGTGGAGAAAACAATAAAGTTTCCCAGCTGTCAGCCTAGCCACAACAACTTTTGAGGGACTGTTTTTCATTCACCATCCCAATTGCAAATGAGAAAAAGACTCTGCAATTGAGCTTTTGCAAGATATTGAAATATAATGATGTCCGTGATGTCATCATGACGAGAAGCAAGTGGAGGAGGCAAGGTCCCATATTAAGACGCACTCTGAGATACCCTGAGAATGGTACTGCCGCACTTGGGGCGCCATAGGGGACTGCCGCCTTGCACGGGTGAAGCATAAATGCAATTTCGTGCAGTGAACACTTGTGTGCTGTGTCACAATGTCAATGGGAGTTGGAGTTTCCCAGTTGGGCTTTCACTTCACGTTCACAGAAAATGTTCTACGTTGTTGTATTAGTACAATAAAATAAGCAAAACATGTCTGGATGGACTTCATCATTTCAGTTATTTATTATCACAACTACTCACTATCAATGACAACCAGGGCTCACCAGCCAACCAGCCAAATGCTGGGAAAATTAAGTTTTGCTGGTAGAAAAGAAAAAACATACTTGGCACTTTGACCCATTATTTAATGTACCGGAGATTAACATACTAGCCATTTTGGCTACTAGTGATTAAAAATAATTTAGAGCCCTGCTGAAAACTCCAACAACTGGTACAGGTGATCAGTGTATCAGGGGAGGAATGTAAGGGTAGGCCCGATGGATGAGGGGACCAGCATCACTGATGGTGAGGTCCTGGTGCTGCTGCAAAGCCCAAGCGAAAGAAGCCTCTCTGGACACCTCTTCATGTTGGCTCCCCCATCTAATTAAAAAAAGAAAAGACAAACATGCTATTTAAATGAATCTAGCCATGCATTGTAATGTACTGGTACAGTACTGAATAATTAAGTCCCTTGGCAATTTTGTCTGAATTAAAATGTGATATAAAATGTCAGAAAATAACAGTCATCCCAACTTACTAGTCATGTATTTACCTGTGGTGCTGGGATGCAATTCTTGGACGTCATCCTGGCCACCATGCCTCATGGTTTTAGTTTGGGTGCTGACCACCTGACTGATGAACCTGCAATTATAAAACAATAAAAATAAAAGATAAATAACAGGTTTGTTGTGCTTATCTTTCTCTTGTGAAGGTCATCTTTTCAAATTATTTATTTAATCAAATCAAATCAAAATTATTTAATCAAAGTAGGCCTATGTAACCGAGATTCTGTCCTACAGTGCCCTCCATAATTATTGGCACCCCTGGTTGAGATGTGTTTTTTAGCTTCCAATTATTTTATTTTTTTTTCTAAATAATATGGGACCTTAATGGAAAAAAATAGAAAAATCCAACCTTCAATACAAGTGCATTTATTCAGTGGGGAAAAAATCCCACATAAAGAAATAATTATTTGACATCAAATAATGTGTGTCACAATTATTAGCACCCCTGGTGTTAATATTTTGTACAACCCCCTTTTGCCAACAAAACAGCACCTAATCTTCTCCTATAATGTTTCACAAGATGGGAAAAGACAGAAAGAGGGATCTTCAGCCATTCTTCTTTGCAGAATCTCTCTAAATCATCCAGAGACCTGGGTCCTCTCCTCTGTACTCTCCTCTTCAGCTCACCCCACAGGTTCTCAATGGGGTTGAGGTCAGGGGACTGAGATGGCCATGGGAGGAGCTTGATTTTGTGTCTGGTGAACCATTTCTGTGTAGATTTGGCCATATGTTTAGGGTCATTGTCTTGCTGAAAGACCCAGTGACGACCCAGCTTCAGCTTTCGGGCAGAGGGCAACAGATTTTGATTTAAAATGTCCTGGTATTTCAAAGCATTCATGATGCCATGCACCCTAACAAGGTTCCCAGGGCCTTTGGAAGCGAAACAGCCCCACAGCATCACTGACCCACCCCCATACTTCACAGTGGGTATGAGGTGCTTTTCAGCATGCGCATCTTTCGTGGTACGCCAGACCCACTTAGAGTGTTTGTTGCCAAAAAGCTCAATCTTGGTCTCATCTGACCAAAGCACACGGTCCCAGTTGAAGCCCCAATACCGCTTGGCGAACTCCAGACGCTTGCGTTTATGATTGTGAGTGAGGAAAGGTTTTCTCCGTGCATGCCTCCCAAACAGCTTGTTGGCGTGTAGACAGCGCCTGATGGTTGATTTGGAGACTTTGTGACCCCAGGATGCTACCATTTGTTGTAATTCTGTAACAGTGAGCTTTGGAGATCTTTTGATTTCTCTTACCATCCTCCTCACTGTGCGTGGTGGCAAAATAAACTTGGGTCCTCGTCCAGGCTTGTTTACCACTGTTCCAGTTGTTTTGAACTTCTTAATTATTCCTCTCACAGTGGATATGGGCAGCTGCAGTTGAGTGGCAATCTTCTTGTAGCCTCTGTCTGACCTGTGAAGGTCGACGCACATCTGCCTCACTTGTATGCTGTGTTCCTTTGTCTTTCCCATGTTTAAGAGTGGATAAGAGAAATGGCCTCGGTGTCACGTCATATTTATACCCCAGGAAACAGGAAGTGATGAATTACTAATTAAATGTTCCTACATACTCTGGTAAACTTTATAAACTACTGTAGAAATGACAGAAATGCTTCAATTATATTTATTTCCTGGGAATTGTTAAGGGTGCCAATAATTGTGGAACAGGTGATTTAATGAAAAATAATTATTTTTTAGTCAGGGATTTTTTTATTTTCCTACAATTCATTTGAGTTGAAGGCTACATTTTCCTACAATTTTCAGTGTGACAGTATTCTTCTGCAATAAACACTGAATTTATTTTAAGGCTTTTAACACATCTCAACCAGGGGTGCCAATAATTATGGAGGGCACTGTATGTGTTTCTACATGTGCAATGTAATGCAACACCGATTTGAAACATTGAAGTATGTCAAGTCAGCTTTTATTGTCACTTTCTTCATATGGTCATACAAGGGAAACGAAATTACGTTTTCTCTCTACCATGCCAGGACATAGACAGGACTGACAATTTACAGATAGACAGAAAGTGCAAGACAGGACAGGTAACAGTGATGGACTGGTAACATAAGTGGTCAATAATAATAGGCCTACAGTAAATGAACATATTGGACATGTAAACAGAAAATAAGATATAGAAATATATTTTACAATAGCCTACATTGTGCAGACGTGGCTGAAACAACAATGAAATCCACTTGGATGAAACGAAACGAGTGAATCCAAGTTAACCTACAAGATACATCTGAGATGAAAAGATATGCTATTCAAAACACCACTTTGCGAAATGCCTGACACAAAATGTGCCGTGCGTCTTGTAGTAAGTTAGGTTAGCAGCATTATCTTACCTGTGCCATGCCACGAAGAAGGGGATGCCATCCGCGGTGCCCAGCCACCAATGAAGAAACGGTGCATAAAGGTGCTAGTATTTTGCCAATGCAGAGGTTTGGTTTAAGTTCACAACTTAACTAAAGAAAATAAACACGGGATAAAAAAAATACATCGCAGGCAGAGTAAGTTCATGGCTGGAAGCAAGCAACAATTTTCTCTTCTTCTCCCAGTTTCCCGTACCACCCGTCCCGGTTATGCCACCTAGTGGAGCAGAATACATTTGAATAAATCTATGATTTGAACACATCCACCGTGGCCAACCTAGACTGATAACGCCAGGTACATATCCCGTTTAAAAAAAAATAAAAGAACTGCGTGTTTCGTTGGTATTTTATGGTCAAAGTTGTCTTCGTCTGCATAATTCCTATGTACGAATGTGTACTTCTGCCGTCCAGCGAAAATGATTACGCAATATTGTGACGTCAGTGCAAATGATGGATAGCAGGATTTGTACAGGAAGATGTTATGTCCTGCTCGGCATTGCTGCCTGTCGTACCTCCTCCGGTGCACATGGGTCAGCTACAGGGTCATCAGTCGGGAACCACCATTCACTAACGTTTCGCCCCTTTAATCCCAAAACGTTTCGTGGTGGCGGGGCAGTGACAGGGACGCCTCCCTGTCACCCCCTGCAGCTGATGGGTGTTTTCCCCTGCGGCTGTTGTCCGGGGTTAGGTGTTCTTCCCCCACGTTTTGTCCTTCCTACTGAGCCAGAGGCAAAAGCTCGCCTTTTCAGCCTGCTCTCTCAGGGCCTTTGTTACCTTCCTGAGCCTTCCTCGTCCCACGTCCCTCAGGAGGCATGAGGTTGACAAACCTATCAAGCCTCGACAGCCGACCTCTACTGGACAGATGGTGGTCATCCAGCCAGCCTACCGGCACTCAGCAGCCAGCTCTGAGTACTTGGCCCTCTTACGTTCAAAGGCAGCCTCAATTCCCTCCTCCATAGGCACTGTTAGTTCGATGAGGAACGCTGTTCTTGCCTTAGCTGACCACACAACAATGTCTGGTCGGAGGGATGTGGTGGTTCCATAGGGAACTGAAGCTTCCTGTCAAGGTCGACTCTCATGCTCCATTCCTGGTCAGGGGTGAATGGCCTTGATGGTTTCCTTGGCCTGATGCTTCTGCTGACCCCTCCCTCTGCAATAAAGGTGGTGAAATCCTCTGGAGATGGTGGTGTTTTACTTCCTTGTCGGCACTCCTCCAGCACTTCGGCTAGCTTCCTCAGGACTTGGTCATGGCACCACCTATAGCAGAATAGCTAGCGATGCTAACAACAGAATAGCTAATAGGAGAAAAGTTAATAGGAGAATAGTTAATATTAGAATAGCTAATAGCAGAATAGCTAGCGATGCTAATAGGAGAATAGCTAATAGCAGAATAGCTAATAGCAGAATAGCTAGCAATGCTAATAGGAGAAAAGCTAATAGCAGAATAGCTAATAGCAGAATAGCTAGTGATGCTAATAGCAGAATAGCTAATAGCAGAATAGCTAATAGGAGAATAGCTAATAGCAGAATAGCAAATAGCAGAATAGCTAGTGATGCTAATAGTAGAATAGCTAGCTATGATACAGGGCGAGCTTTTGTGCGATTATGCGCCTAGAGTTTTGATAGTGCAGGTGGAAAGGGATAGTGTAGTGTTGTAGTGTATGGCTATGAATTGGGTTATATGTTAATGTAGTACGCTAGTATTGTGTTATAGAGTAGGGTTGTGAATTGGGTTTTATATTAATGTAGGGTTAGTCAAGCATGCTAGTTTTGTGTTATAGTTTAGGGCTAGCGTAGCATGCTAGTGTAGATGCTAGTGTAGGAATAGCATAGCATGCTAGTCTTGTGTTATAGTGTAGGGTTAGCACAGCATGCTAGTGTTGTGTTATAGTATAGAGCTAGCGTAGCATGCTAGTGTAGATGGCAGTGTTGGGTTAGCGTAGCATGCTAGTGTTGTGTTATAGCAGAGAGAGTAGAGAGAGAGAGGTTCCATTGGCCCATTGTTTCCGGGTTCTATTATTGGGGGGGAAATTCCCCTTTAGGCAGACCTAGGTAGACCTGAGGACTGTTCTATTCAATGCTAGGAGCATTATGACACGCCCCTTTGGGCAGACCGGAACCTGGTCACGTTAGGTGCCCATAGAAACCTATTATGTTGGCATATCTCTATACTTAAAGAATCTCTGGTTATAGTGTAGGGATAGCGTAGCATGCTAGTGTTGTGTTATAGTGTAGGGTTAGCGTGGCATGCTAGTGG
>NC_085871.1:55223695-55226195 GCF_034702125.1 Engraulis encrasicolus | reverse complement strand
ACTATGAAAATGTTCCAATTGTTACACAATATTTAGCTATCGTTTTAAATAAAACGTTTACTCACCAGCAAGGCTACATGTTTTTGTGGAGGAAGATTATGGAATCCACTGTGGATGGCTTCAGCGCTGTTCTGCGCTGGGTGATGGTGCGTCCAGCAGCGCTGAAGACTCTCTCGCTGCTGCTGCTACTGGCAGGGATGCACAGCACTGATCTCGCCAACTTCGCAAGTTTGGGGAAAGATGTTTTATTGATCTTCCACCACTCGAGAACATCCTCTTCGTTTTCCATCACAGCCGTCTCTATGTATCGAGTGACCTCGTCATCTTCCCATCCAGGTTGCTGTACATTTTCCCATTCGGAAAAGTGTGCTCTTTTTGCTGGAAGGGGGGCTTCGACCTGGGGTAGTTCCACATCTGGGTCTTCAGCAGTGGCACGTAGAAGAGTGCGGACATGTGCATACAGGGCATTCCTTTCTGTGGGTGTCATCATTCTCATCTGATTGAATTTTGGCCAGAGGAATGTTGCGATCTTGTGCAGGTCCTGTATGATCACTTTCCGTGCCAGCCAGTCTTCGTGTCTTTTACGCACGACAGCTTGCTGTGGGGAGTCAAGGGCATTTGGTTGACAGTGGCGCTTAATTTTTTCGACCCAGAGGCACACACGATTTAGTGTCGGGTATTTGTCTCCCTCAAGCTCTCGCTGTGCTTCATAGAATGGCCTTAAAAAGTCTATCAAAAAGCCCAGTGTGTCCGGTGCGATTTGGTCCAGGCGCGCTCTCTCACCGCGTTCCTCCAACTTCTCGAGGAGCTCCTGATACGTGGCTCGGATAGATGTTAGGGTGAGGTACACCGTGCTGAAACGAGTTTGTCACCCATTTGTAGCAACGTCGTTGTCAATTGTGCAGCCAAGCCTGACTGTTTGACGTACCTAACCAATGCTTTAGCAGCAGTAATAGTGCCTGCTATGTCGGGAGCGCTGTCGGGGTTTGACAGCGCAGTGATGTCAAGACCATGACGAAGAACTGTATTGAGTAGGTGGTCGATGCAGTCCAATCGCTGATATGGCCGCAGAGCAAGTTTAATGTTTGCGCCCTCATCAGTCACCCAGACAATTTTGTTGAGAGCAGATGCATGAACGCCAAACTTTGTCACCAGCAGTCTGAGTATCTCCCGTCTGATATTCTCTCCTGTCTTTGCCTCCTCGATAGGGAACATCGCAGTCGTCAGTGTTTTATTCACCAGCTCCATCTCGTTGTTTATGAAGTGGCATGTGATTGTCAAGTAACTGATCTTGCGATAATCATCTGTCCACATGTCTGTTGTCATTGCTACGGTGGAATTTTGCAGCACATGATTAAGCGTCTGCACCAATGCATCCCTCTTTTCCTCTGCCATGTCAATGCACCGGCTCGCAATCGTCTTGTGGGTGGGGATAACGGAACCGGCCGGCACCCTCCCGAATGCAGCCCCAACATAAATCAACTCTTGGGCCAACTCGGTGAACCCCTCTCCATTGACGGCATTAAAAGGCCTAATGTCTTTGCAGCAAAAGCTGACACACTTGTCGGTGACTGTTTGCTTGACTTTTGCAGGTATGGCCTTTGGTGCTGTTACAAACATAGACATAGACGTTTGGCTTTGATCAGCACGTTTACAGCTTCGCTCAACATGCCTGTTTAGGGAAGAATTACCAGTTGTCTTGCTGTCATACTTTAACATCACGTCGCACTTCTTGCATTTGACATACCCCACTGCCTCGTTTTTCTCATTGTGAACGTGCTCAAAATGTTTCCACACCTCCGACCTCGCATTTACTGGCTCGACCAACATGAATTCGCCAAGGGCTAATCTCCGTTTAACTTCTTCAACATCCATTTTGCATCTACTAACGCATGCCTGTAGATCGAACATTAGGCGTATCATGTGATCGCATATTTGCCGCGCATCGGCTTTCAGCCCGAGCCCGAGCCGGGCCCGCTTGGAATATTGAAATTAGACCCCGAACCGGCCCGAACCCGGCAGGTCCTGTTGGGCCCGATCGGGTTCGGGCAAATATTTCCACCTCTATTTCCCACGACACACACCGGTCGCTCTATCAAAACTTACATTCGGGTTTCTCTGACAGCGGACTATGAAAGTGGCTGTGAGATTCATCGTTCAAATACTAGTGACCCAAATGAGCATCGGCTGACTCGGGACGTTTACATCCTACACAGTGCCACTTTCCTCTCCTCCCCAACTCTTCCTCCTCCTCCTCTTCATCGGCTGACTCGGGATGTCTACTTCCTACACAGTGCCACTTTAAAGCTTCAAAGCCATGGCAACTGATACACACAATAGCCAATCAAATGTTATTCAATCAAATGTATATCTGACTCATGACTGCTTTCAGTAGAAATACACATACACATATACACATTGTAGAATTTCTTTCCTCTCCTCTCCTCTCCTCTCCTCTCCTCTCCTCGTCTCTTCTCTTCTCTTCTCTTCTCTTCTCTTC